>NC_133831.1:18585467-18885467 GCF_047830755.1 Zonotrichia albicollis | reverse complement strand
GGAGTACATACCTTACCTGGGTTTAGACTGGTATTTCTTTTTTATGGGGCTGGAGTTTCAGCTGTCAGAAGAGGCCTTTCCTTAACTAAGCATTTTGCCTGTTAGGCGAGCCCCAGCGGTGTCATTGTCTGACTTTAATTGACAGAGGGCTTTGTTTTATCTTGCTCTTTAGGTGAGTTTGATGCTAAACGGGTGGCCAGTGATTTCTGCCTTTGCAGGGGACCAAGATGTGACCCGAGAAGCTGCTAGCAATGGAGTACTGATTCAGATGGAGAAAGGAGACAGAGCTTATCTAAAACTGGAGAGAGGAAACTTGATGGGAGGCTGGAAGTATTCAACATTCTCTGGATTTCTAGTGTTCCCACTTTAAATCACTTCTCGTCCAAGAAAAGGGAGAAATCTCTTACAAGTTCCCAAGTCAAAGCTGGGTTTGAAGAGTCATGGACAGCAGACTTTTTACATTCAAATATTAAAGAAGCTTAATCCTGCTTAGGTTTGTGTACATCTGCTTTGAAGAATTACTACTTATTTTTGTTGTGTTGCAGCCAACAGGCCGGAGACACTATAATTGATCAAACCCCCATTTATATTCTTCTCTCTCCTCCCACAAAATTAGTTCCCATCTCTGTGTCATTGGTGTAATCTGCCATTGTTCCCCCATGGCTTCTGCCTCACACAAGTAGACTTTAGATATTTTCATTGTTCTTTACAGCACATTTTGTAGTTTTGTTTTTAAAACATGTTAATCTTGACTCTTTCTCTGAGTTTAACTTTTAAAAAAAGAAAAAAGCAAAGTATTTTTTGAATACATGGATGCCATGATGGAAGGGGAAATGCAATTCTTGCTGTGTACTGGCTGGCAAAAGGAAAAATTTCTACATGAAGAACTATCCACAGCCAAGGCTGACTAGAGTATTTCAATATTTCTATGTAATTCTGAGTGATTGTGAAATTTAAGGCTGCTAAATGTTTTGATGCTTGTTTTGCTCTTGTACAACGTGGCCCAACTAAACGCCAGGAAGTATATTGAACTTTTACTATTACTCTGTAATATATGTGTGAATATTGAAAATTAATTTTTGCTTTAATTCAATAAAGTTTAAATGGGACTTTTATTTTTCTTAACCAGAAATAAGGTTTCTCACTGCAGGTAGGCCGGGGGAGGAGGCTCGGCGGGGTCCCGGGGCTGCTCGGGGGCGCGGGTTAGGGTTAGGGTTAGCTAACTAACCCAGCTCCCCGAGCCCTGCGGGCGGTGCCGCAGCCCGAGCGCACCCGTCCATACGAGGGAGTTTCCCGCCGTCTCTGATACCCACTTATTTATAGCATTTATCTTTATTATATTCTCTAAACCAGATCGCATTTTATACGGCTGCCTAAAACCACCTGACCATGTGCACTCGAGGCTGATACTATTGATTCGCTGGTATTATTTGTTTACCGTCTTTTGAAGACATAAATGCTATAATTTTGCAGTACTCAAAGAGATTACTACTTTTATTAAAAGGTGCGTACCGAGGATTTCGATTGTATCTAAACTTTAATGTGAAATAAATCGGTGAAACGACCCCCGGGCTGTGTGCGTGGCGCGGCGGCGGCTGGAGCGGGGCTGCCCCGGCTGCGGCGCCAGCGGAGCCGCGCGAGCCCCCGGCTCCCGGGAAGGAATTTAATTAGCTCCAGGACGGGGGGATTAATACGAGCACAATAAGCAGCGCTTCTCGCTTTATTCACAGGTTCTGCCCTGGAAACAGACCGGCGGGGCGGGCGGGGACGCGCTCCGCGAGGGGCGGCGGTGGGGATGGGGTCGGCCGGAGCCGGGAATGGCCGCGGCCCTCGGACTGCAAGTGGAATTCACCAGCCTGCTGCCAGCTCCTGCTCCCCGGTCACCCTGCGGCGCTCGGGACAAAACGCCTTCAGGGCCCCGGGTACCGCCTGGCTTCGCGCCCCGCAGGAGCAGGGGAGGCGCGGCCCGGCCCTCCCCAGCCCCGCCAGGAGCTCGCATGGAGCCGGCCAGGAGCCGTGCGAGGGAACAGCTGAGACCAGGAGAAGGAATCGTGACGGAAAGCAGCCGAACTGCGTCCACCTGGAGTGACAAACTGCTCAAGACAGCCAACACGTCGCATTCTCCGGCCGCAAGCTCCCCTCTCTCAACGCGAGACTCTTTATCACTCTCTCCTGAAGCCTCCACACCGCGCCGCCTCCCTCCCGCCCGGCTGCCAGCCCCGGGCCCCCTTCGCGCCCTCCTCTCCCGAACAGGTCAGGGCGAGAGAAGCCGCCCTTGCCTCCCGTGACCGCGGGGAGCGGGCAGTGGGGGAAAACAAAAAAGGCGGGAGGAAGGAACAAAAATTACTCGGTTGCAAGAGAAAGGAAGGCGGCCCTGTGACCTCCCCGCCTCATCGCGCCGGAGCCAGGCAGCAGCTCCCGGCTGGGCCCGCCGCGGGGGATCCCAGCGATCGCCGCAGGTGCGGGGGCTGATGATGCTGATGCTCGTGTTTTGTTTTTTTTTCCTTTTCCCTCCTCTCCCTTAACTCGAAACAAATAAACCCGCCACCTTCCGCTGAAAGTTTTCCCCTGGTTCTGAGCGTCTCATTAATATTGTGCAGCTGGATATTACATTACTCCGATCGCAGCAAATCGCTGCTCTGCGGCTGTTATAAAACGCCGCCGTGGCTGCTTGAAACAGCCTCGTCTGCTCCGCGCCCGCGCAGCGAGCCCCCCGCCCCGCTCAGCGATGCTCCCCTCAGCGAGCCCGCACCTCGGGCCGCCCGGAGGCCCGGGGCTGGGCCGGGAGTAGCGGCGTCCGTGGCTGAGGAGGTAAAGCCGCTGCCGCCGCCCCGAAACCCCCGCGGCGCTCGGCCGGCTCGGGGAGCCCTTGCCCGTGTCCTGGGCGGGGGCCCTGGCCTGGGACCCGCCCCGGCTCCCTGGAGGGGCGGGCGGGCCCCGCTGCCTCCCCGCCCGGGCTCGGCCCGGAGCTGCCCCGGCCGCGGTGCTCGGAAGCGCGGCCGGGCTGCTGCCCGGTGATTTACTTCGGCAGACGCGTTGTGTTTTAAAGCAGCCCCTTCCTACCGTCCCTGCGCCCCCGGCGGACAGGGAGAGGAAGGCCGCCAAGGTGCCCCCGATCAGCCTGGGGGGCGGCCGAGGGAAGCCGGCCTTGCCGAGCCCCCTCGGCAAACGGGGCGCTGGGCTTCCCCAGGCCAGCCGGTGGCACCCATGGGCTCGCAGCCATCGCCACCTCTCCGTGTACGCGGTGCTTTGGCTCCCTGTTTGGCAGGGAAATGTGAAATGAGCACCTGGTTGCACCTGCTCGGAGCCCGTTCTCATCCTGGAAACCGCCCGCACCTGGGCGGCCGAGGCAAGGCCGCTTTCCTGCCTGGGCCCCCGGGCCCTGCGAGCCGGTGCTGAGAGGAGAATGGGCTCCGAGGGGTGACCAGGCCGAAGGAACTGGACGTAGGTGCCATTTTAGGCGGCGGAGCCGGCCAAGCTGGGGGTCTGGCTGCGGGCACCGCTGTGCGCTCTGCGCCGAGCCGGAGACAGAAAAGGGCCTGGCTTGTCCGGCAGCTCCGCCACGGGCGGGAGTCGCGAACGCCCCAGCACCGAGGGGTCCCTCGCAGGGCGGTCAGGCCCCCTCAGGGCTCCGGCGGGCTCGGTCGCGGCCCCTGCGGCACTGCTGGGCTGCTCCGCGCTCGGGGCCGCGCTGCCCCCAGAAATGAGCAGCCGCTGCTCTGTACCCTGCTTTAATGTGTTTTCAGTTGATGTATGTAATGTCTGATTGAATTTATTGCTGATTAGCGTTGAGCATGAGTTTACACAACAAGAAATTATGTTTCATTCAGTTCATTAGCATGTCTAGTGTTTGCTTTATGAGCATATCGCTAATGGTAATGACCAATGTTGATTGATTTCTAATGTGAATATAATTACACAATGTAGGGGAATTAAAGGGAGAATCCGCATTTTTAATTGTTGGGTTTTTAGGGACGGCGTGTGGGGGCGAAGGGGGTGCACAGGGAGAAGCAAACCAACTCTCTTCTGCGCAAACGATGAGAATGTACAGATTAATGACTCCAGTAGGAGACGGGGAGTTTGGTCCAACAGAAGAACAAGTCAAACGCAGTTAACTCAGGGAATAGTTAATGCACACTCGACATAATTTCCCCTCGTCTGCCCCCCAGGTACGCCTGCGAGCCCAATAAGTTCGTTCCCGAGGAGCCGGCAGAGGCAGGGCTCGCTCCGTGCATGGCCGGGCGGGCGCTCCCGCAGCCCCGCCGGCGGCTGCGCGGCTCCGGGGCAGCGCCGCTGGAGCGGGGGAGCTGAGCTCTGCCCGGGGCCGGCGGGGCGGCTCGCCCGGCTCTGGAGCGGCAGTGCCGCCCCCGGCAGCGAGAGCCCTGCCCGCGTCCTTCCTGCGAGCCGGGCACGGAGACCGGAGAGTGCCGGAGAGCCCCGGCTGGAGCCGTGCGAGGGCTGCAACAGGTACGGGAGCGGAGCGGGCTGGGCACGGGGGTTGGAGCCAGGGAGGGACTGTGAGGCGACTGTGAGGGATGGGCGTGAGAGAGTGGGAAGCAGCTTGTGTACTCCATCTGGTGTCTGTGCTTCTGAGGGTGACCTCCGAGAGTGTCCTTTTCACTAAAAAGGATAGGTGGCCAGGGAGGGGAGAGATCAGGGCTTTGCTGGAGGCATCTCCAGTGGGATGTGCAGAGGGAGAGCAGGGAGGCTCAGGTTCTGAGGAAGCCCTGTAGTGCAGAAATCCTGGGTGGGACACACACACTTGGGGAACTGTTTTAGTTTCACCCTCAGACAGGGTCAGTGGGTGAAGCGTGGTGTGTGTTCTGCTAGCTTAGAGTTGCCAAAAGGCCTCTGATGTTGGTTACCCAAAAAGAAAAGAGGCCTTGTGTTTTTTGGGGGAGTGAAACGAGCTGTGTGCCTTGCATGAGAGGAGAGGGCTCGGGCAAGGCTGGCAGCAGTCAGTCCCTGTGCCTTGGGGCACTGGCTGAAAATCCAGTGTGGGCTGGAGGCAGTGGTGCCTGCAGTGGGTGCACTTCCCCTTCTCCAGTACCTCCTTCCTTCCTTCCTGCTGTATTCCTGGGGTACAGGGCACTGGGCTTCCTCTGCTCAGGTGCACCAGAGTCAAAAGCAGTGTTGATCCCAGTGTGAGCAGCTGTGCACATCTGCATCCAGAGCATTCTTGCTCTCCCCCATGACAACTTTGAGCCTGTTGTTGGACGAGAGGAAGATGCCATTGCCTTTCTGCAGCTTTATATAGCTGGGGGAATGTGGTGTCCCATTTTACCATGTCCCATTTCACCAGCAGAACTTAGGTTCTTACAGTATGGGATTCCTAAAGGGACACAGTTGTTCTGAATTCAGGATGAGCCTGGGATTCTAAAAAATCCAGTTTGTAAATTTTTTCTTGGGGAGGGAATTGTGGAGCTATTGGAGAATGGGTCTAACATTGCATCAGCATGTAGATTTGAAGAATATATCCAAGGGTCTCCTGCCTCTTGTGCTGCATCATTAACAAAGAAGGACTCAGACTTTGTCATGTCCTCAGGCAGCATGCTGCTCATGGCACTCTTGGTGTTGGTGACATTCTAATTGACTGAAATTCTGTTAAGCTATCAGAAAAAGGAAAACCCAAGAAAGAGATGTTGGAGGAGTTTGATCAAAATGAAGACAAAAGATGTGAATAATTGTCATTCACATTAGTAATTCATGTTGCAAACAGTAAGTTCAAAGTATCAGGGCTTCAGCTGCATTTATATTTCCAGGGTTTGTTTTTTTTTTTTTGTCTACACAACACTCATTCAAGGACTAAAGGTTCACGGGAGGACTCCTGCTTTGTTTGCAGTTAATAGTCATCCAGCTTGTAGTGGAAATTCTCACTGCATTGTTGGGCTTCATGCTAATACATTTTAATGTGCTTTCAATGTTTTGGGCTTCAGGGTCATCCAAGTCAGGGCCATCCTCCTTGAGCTGCTTCTGTACTGACAGTGTTTTCCAATTTTTCCAGTAGTAACAACTCCTTTAAAAACAAATATTTTAGTGGAAATTAACATTGTCCTGAACCTTTTCTGTTGATACAATCCCTATGCCATTAATTGCATGGCCACTGGTTTTGGTGTTGCTGTCACCAAAGCAGGTCAATATTTCTTTCTGTTAAGAAATAAAAATGCTGAAGCTTAAAAAAAAGAGTTATGAACATGTCATGTTGCTCACTCTGCAATTCTTCCATCAAAATTTTTTGTATAACTCTTCAGGATATTGGTCACACTGCCTGATATATTGACCTGATAAATACATTTCCACTGAAAGACTGGAGAAGTATTTTGTTCTTTGCCATGCATGTGGTACTGTTCCTGATTTTGTAATTGTTAAAATCTGGTCCACAGGACTTGAGATTTCATGGGTCAGTTATCCTTCCTGCTTTGATTCTCCCCAAATTTTTCAGCATGCATTGAATTATATTTTAAAATTATTGATTGGCATGGATTCATAATTCCCCTGTGAATGTTTTTATCATTTCTTTACTTGGTTTTGTGTTTCCTGGCTGACAATAGAGCCGAATTTCCCTACAATTCTGTTAGTCAAGTTGGAGGGAAAAAGAAGCTTCTGATGTCTCTCTTTTTAATCTGGTTTTATTGTTCCTTTGCTGTCTTCCGAGTGATTAATCTCACTATTTTAGTCTTCGAAGAGCCTTTCCAAAGGCTCAATTGTTCACACAACCCAGAGGATTCAGCCTCTAGTTTTGAAACACCTCCTTTGAAATGGCAGGAGCAGCTCTGTCCAGAAGAGCGAGACGAGGCTCAGCCATTGCTGCATCCGCAGCAGAGACTCCAATTCCTGGGCTGTGCGCTTTGTCCTGCGGGCAGCCTCTCTGAGCAGAGACCTTCACTGAGTTTCCTGCAATATTCCCAGGCCTCTATTGTGGCTTGATTAAGCTAATTGAGAGCTCTGCTGGGAATTAACCACCATTAATAAATGTAAACCTACCAGCTTTGCATTTAGCCTATCGTGTACATGAACAATTGCGCAGCTCCGACCAAACTTGGAATTAAATTTTTTTCCCCTCTATGGAACTAAGACATCACTGTCTGGAAGCACGGGTTTAACACAGCATTTTGACCGGTGAAAGTCATATTTATTTTCCTAATATACATAATTGAAGGACTTTATTGACAAGAAAGGACTTTGAAACAAATATATTAAGAGTAAAATCAGCTTTCCCTTTTAGCAGGAAGAGGAGGATCTTTCTTTTTTAAAGTAGAGATGCCAGGGCTCAGTTTTGAAGATATGGTTTTAATTCCAGTGGGTCATTAAATGAGTTTTTTCTGCTGACATAAATTTGCATAGCCGTGTTGCAGTGCAGATTCTTGCAACTCATTCTGACTTTGGGAAATTATGGCAGAACTCAGGAAGCTGCTGTCACAGAAATACATTCCAGTCCCATTTCCTGAATTCCTGTGAGCAGTAGATACACTTGCATGAGACAGGGATTATTTGGATCACCAGAACTTTTGAAGAAATACATTAATATTTCTTCTTCTCATATTTCATTTTAATTTTTTCATGGAGCCTTATATAACACAACTGAATTCTTTTGGCCATGTTTTCAAGATCATGTAAGAATTCTGGATAACTATTGAGATAGTAAATGGTTTCAGTAGTAAACACATGCTGGAATGATGCTGTTGTCCCAAAAAATGTTGTCCAGAGATGCCTAGGGCAGGTTGGTTTGTTTGGTTGGTTTTTTTTTTTAAATAACTGGAATGTCACAGAGTGGTCCTGTGTTAACTGGTGATTGTCATGTAAATTTCTATCAGTGTAGGGGTTTAGGTGCATAACCTGTTTTAGTCCCATGACAAATTTTCCTCTTTAAATATTTATATATTTTGAAGACAAAAAAAGATTCCATTAAAAAGCATTGGAACTGAATATATCAAGTAAAGTATTTTTTTAAATAGTAGTAGTTCTCTTGAAACTATCAATGGTTTTAGGAAGAAGCTGTCTCTCCTCCATTTACTAGCAGTCCTTCAGATGGCACTGAAGACTTGAATACTTGTCCTGTGTGGGAAAGGAAATGGCTGTACTGTTCTGGAGTTGTTTTAAGACAAAATGAATGTATTGGAGAACACAATATCAAGGACAAACAGAATTTTTGTTTCTGACTGTTTTGTGTCTCTGTGGCTGAGATGGTCATAGTGTGAGGTGGTGTTGGCTCCTGACACCAGGCAAACTGAAAGTGCAGCTCTCTAGGCCAGCCAGTCAGTGCCCACAGGTTTGGTCATGGCTGCTTTATGCCCAGAACATGGAAATGCAGCCAAATCCCATTGGTTATGCTTCAGCAGCTGGGAAGATGAGTCCTGTATAATCAGAAATCAACTGCAGAATGGTAATTTTAGTATAATGCTTTTAATGTTCCCTTACTGTATTGTGCAGTATGGGATGTTGCAAATGCAAATACAACACTGGGGTATGGCTTATAAATTGATATAATTAGGAGCTGATCTGATCAGTGCTATCAATGTCAGCACATTCCAAAGAAGGCAGGGCTGTTCATTCAGGTTGGCTGCTTGTGTATTCTCTCAATTTGAAGCTGTGTGAATATATTTTATATTTTCCAAATGTATCTGTCACATCCTACCTTAATGGTGACAGCATATCACATCACACCGTGTCTCTGTCTCACTGTATCTACACTGGTGTCTAATGAATGCTGCTGCACAAAGGCTGCTGTTCTCTGAGCAGCTGAGCGAGCTCCTGCCTGACTCAGAGGCTTTTGCTCAGCCCTTTAGCTCTGCAGTTTGTGGCAGTTTTCCCCCTGTTACCCTGTGGCCAGGCTGCACTAACCCTGTGTCTGTTCTCAGGGCAGAGGAGGATGGGGAGAGGCTCCTTTCCACAGCTGAGCAGCACAGAAACATTTCTGCAAGCTTGGAGCAAAGGGATGTTACCTGGGAGGAAGCACTGAGCACTTCTGGGCAGGCAAGGTAAGCCCTGGCCACACCTGACCAGGTGTAGCAGAGTTTTAAACCCTTTGCCACAGGGGTTACGTCCACAACATCAGTAATGTGCAACAGTCCTTTATATCTTGGTATATTTTTTGTATATTCCTTCTGTTGCAGTTGCTCATTTGCTGAGTTTCCTCCATGAGTTGTGCAGCTTTTCAGTTTTAACTGCTTTGGTAATCTTTCTTCTCAAAAGGCCCAATACTTCAGCCTTGCCAATCAGGAGGAGAGCCTCTTGGCTGTGCTAACTGAGTTTGTGCCTGCCTCTGTGTATTGACTTCCTGTCTTCTCTGAGATTAACTTAAAATAATTCTTGCCTTTAGTAGCCCTTTCCAGTTTTCCCCACTACCTTTGTAGGTTGTTCGTGCTGGGCTTTTCCTTTTCTAACTTAATTTTTTTTCTTGTTTAGAAGAACCCTGTTGATATTCAGTATTAGGGTCTCTGCTGGAAACCAGTAATATGTTCATTCTGGCTGAAGTATTGGCTCCCCACATCTCTGACTGCTCCTCAGGAAAGGATGGAGATGGATACTGATATCTCTAGTTACTCTGTTGAGACCCTAACATTTTGCTAAACACTGGAGTAGAAAGTGTGTCCATGGAGTTGAAAGCAACAAGGTGCTTCCTGATTTTTAAGTTAAAGCACTTAAACATAAACTTGCCAGCTCTGTATGCCTTCAGCTAGATAATGGAAGTACAAGAGTTGTTTTATATTTAAGCCAGCAGATAAAAGTGGCCGTTTGAAAAGTGGAACATTCCTTTAGCAGAAATCACAAGCAACAGTCAGCTGCTTTTAGGGTGGATGGCAAAAGTATGTTCATGAGGACAGATGTGGAGGATTGTTCTGTGTTTACATATAAGCCCAAGTGAGCGAGTTTGTTTCTTTGGCTAATAAGTTGCTTCAGTAAATATTGCTGAACCTGGCTGGCATGCTGCTATGTTGGGAAGTGCAATAGCAAAACTCATGGAAAGATTTTCTCTACATTGTAAAGTTGTACAATAGCTGAGGTTTGGTTTCTGTGTTTGTTTTGCCAAGGAGGTAAATTGTACCAGTGTCTTTGGCTGCTGTGGTTTGCTTTATTATCCATGCTGGATGGGACAATGGCTCTTCCCTCTCCCAGCTATGCATGGCAAAAGAACCTGGGAGAATTATCCAATTGGTAGCTTATTAAATAAGTATCTATCCAGGCTCATGACTGAGCATGAAGTTTCTCATGTTTCAGAGTTAAAAGTTACAAGGGAATAAAATTCTTCTCACTAAATGATAGAGAAAACGCAGTAGGAGGTATTTTGTTCAGGGAATACAAGCTATTGTCCTACCCTTGTCCAGAAGGCTACATACATCAAGCAGAAGATGTCTTCCTTACATTCCAGCTAAATCAATGTTATTTCTTCCAGAACACTGCTGCTTCCGTTTCTAGAGATAAAAAAACATAGCTCACTGTCAGGAGATAATTCCTTCTCTTGGGCTTTCTGTCCTTGACCAGTAGAAGTTTTTATTTTTCTTAGACAAGGAAGCCTTTCTTTATCCCTGGAAGATTAAATTGTCTTGCTGGTAGATCTGCCTTACTGAAGAAATGGAGGAGGAAAAGCAGATAGGGAAGAAATAGAAAAGAAAATAATTTCAAGGTATCTTTATAGTCTCCTATTGTTAGGATGTCAATTACTACCATATATCACCTACACAGCAAACTTGTCATAGCTTGGGGTATTTTTTTTTCTCTCCACCTAGTAGAAAATGTATCAGTTATCCATATGAAATCTTTTTTATTGTGGGATTCATCTTTTAAGTATAGCTGTGATGCTCAGATGGGATTTACTTTTTTAACTTCCTATTCAGAAGGATGAATGTTTAAAGATCACAGTTTTTTAAACTCCAGTTGTACATTCCATGGGAATAATTGAAGAAAATGATGCCCTTTCCAGCTTTTTGAGTTGGCACAGCTCTTGTTTGAGGTGCTGGTGGCTCACACTACAGAGTGGTCACTGCTGGCAGATCCAGCAGTGCATCTGTGGCTGGGGGCTCTGGTTTAGCTGTGACCCTGCTTTTGATGAGTGCAGAGTGCTTTAGTTGCTGTAAACATGGACTCTCCAAAACAGTGGCTAGGAGTAGAAAGAAGCTTTAGGGCCTGAGGAAAGGCCAGGCTGGCTCTGTAAGGGGCCAAAGGAGGCTCCCAGCTGCAGCTGGCAGGGGCAGGGTGCTGTCAGTGCCCAGGCAGTGCTGTGATTTCGGGGTTGTTTCAGCTCTCCTTGCTGACAGACTCTGCTGGGTGGGCAGCTCGTAGCACTGAGCTCTTAGCTCGTATCAGACATCCAGAGCAGCAGGAAAGGCAACCATTTATTCACAAACTGCATTGACTTGCAGACCTTAGATACAGCTTTTCCCTTCTGTTGCTGCTGTGGGAACAAGAACTGACTTGTGTTCCTTGGAACCCAGATATCCATCCCACCATTGGAAGGAGGGGCAGGTGCATCCCTACACCCTGGCAGGGCTTGTGTGACCCTCTGAGAGCAGCTCCTGTCCTGAATGCTTTCCTTGGGAGCTTCAGCACTGACTGTGGCCAGGAAAGGTTTGCCAGGAGGGCTCCCAGCCCTCCCTGGGCAGAGGGAGGATGATGAAGGGAGCTAAAAGGTGAGAGGGCTCTCCCTTGGTCAAGTTCTCCCTCCCTGATCCACCTAGTCCTTATGTAGAGTCAGTCCTCTATTCCTTTCAATTAGAGCTCCATCCTACTTTTCTGTCCCTTCCACTTTGTGGATTTAATCCTCTCTCAAGTCTGTTTCACTTGTATTTCTTCTCTGCTTTCGTGACTCAGGACATATTTCCTTATTTCCTTCATGCTATGTCATTTCTTGTGTCTGGAACAGTGTCCTCCTTTTGTGAAAGGAAACATCAGTCCAGCAGGAGGATTAAAGGAGATTTTAAAATAAATTCATAGGGAGTCTCAGAAACTGGAAGAAAATGGCAGGAAGTTTCAATTTGAGTGAGTTTTATTTCTGTATTGTATTATATAATTCATAATGTTATCGATATCTATAAAAGCATAAATAAAAGGCAGCAGTAGAGGTTAAAAAAAAATCAAAAGCTCTGTAAAAGATGTAAAATTAAAGTTCAAAATAATGTAGAAGAGGAGGAAGGGCCAGAACCCCAAGTAGCAAGCTATCTGAAAAACAACTGCTTTGAAAAGGTAAGAAATAAAGCCAAAAGATGGAAGAAGCTCCCCCAAACCAGCAAAAGAAAGCCCATCTAGGCCAGTCTAAGTGAATAGGTTAGGAGCTGGACAGGAAGGGAAGGTTAAGCAGGTTTTGTTTACGTTGTACACAGAAAGAAAAAATACCCACAAACTTTCCTCTGGGTAAAGGGGACCAGAGAAGCACTGACAATACAATTTGGTTCTATTGCTCAGAGAGTGTCTAAAACTACAAACAATCTCTCAGCTTTCTCCTCCAACTTCCTCTCTGTCTTTAAATAACCAAAACCACCACAAGCCACCACAAAATATAAATCTCAAAAATGAGCCAGCAAAAAAGACAGATTCTTCTTTAAACTTACTCTTAGAGGTTAGATCACAAATTCCCTTCTGTTGTAATGAACATGATTAAAACCATAATATTTCCTTCTATGCCACCTTGAAAAGTAAACAATTCAATGGAGAATTATAATTATAAAATGTTCCATGCTCTACTCTCATTTAACACTGCATTTCATACCAAGTACAGCTGCTCTTACCAGAAAAAGATTTGTATAACCTCTGTCAAATTTCCTACAAATGAAATTTTTTCTGCTGCCAGTGTGGACCTACAACTTGTGGCATGATCCCAGTGCCTTGAATACTTATGACCTTTGATGAAAGAAAAGCAGAACTGAATGAGATTTGATGGGAGTACATCAATAAAATAATGATAGGTTGTATGAAAAGACACACCACATTTGGTTTATTTTTCATAAGCATTGTTATCATCATCTTGCCCAAGAAACTATTTTCAGGTTATAGGAATCTGCCTAACTTCCAACTTACATAGCAACTTTATTAATTTTTTTATTTATTTATTGAGGCAAATGATGGTTTGCATCTAGTCTGGTGTGCAGCAAGCTCTGCTTCACTTCATATTGCAACTGTTACCTTAAATGTTCTGCCCTGGGCCCTGCAGCATTAGGCACTGCTGTGTTGGAAACAAGGAATGCTGTCTCCAGTTGCACAGCAAGTAGGGAAACGGGTGAATCTTTCCTTTTCCTGTAAGAGAAGGGTTGCTGTTTCCCAGTTAGCTAAATTATTTTAAATCCAGGACAGATTTGATTTGGGAAGTGATGATGAAATCTCAGACAAAACAATGTTTTTTAATTTATGATGTGTCAGGTTGCTCCTATGTCAGAGTTGTTACTTCTGCTTGGGACCACTTTTCTCTTTTGCTGGTTGAATGTTAGGCATGCAAGGCTAGTGCATCTTACTAATATTGGGGTATTCAAGCCTTCTTTCCTTACAAATAAACAAATTCTAGGTTTGCCTTTTAAAACCTCAGATGTTTAATTTTTCTGTTGTGTTTCCACAATGTCACCTTAGTAAGCTGATTGGTTTGATTTGATTTAATTCTAAATGGAAACAGAGAAATGGAATCTCTCTATCCCAGGCTAAAGACCAAGCTGTGTGACCATTCCCTGGTAGGCCCTGGGTGTGTCAGATCTGAGTTTAACTCCAGAGACCCCTGATGGAATGCTCAGCTCTTACCTGATACCACTTGCTAATGGGAACTGCCCTTGCAGAATTCTGTTAAGCATAATAAGATACATATTGGATAAGAATAAAACCAGCTCAGCTTTGTTATGTGACTTGCATGCCTGGTAATGAATAGAAGGAAGGCACACACCTTCATGAACAGAGAAATTTAATAAAGTCTCTTCCTGGAGTTGCACCAGTGGGACTGAACGTTTATTTCAGCATTCCAAGGGCAATAAAAATCTAAATTTAAACTCAAAATGTACTCAAAAGAGTACCCAGAGGCTATGTGCTGTTCAAAGTTTGTTTAGGTCATAACTGCTTATGTAAAGTTAGTTTACACCAGCAAGTTAGGCTTTATGTTTTTGAGCAGAATCTCTGTTACTAGGAAAGGCAGAGCAAGTGCAGGGGATGCATCTCAGAGTTCAGCTCTGCTTTACTATTGCATTTAATTCAGCTCTTTGCTGCTTAGTGCAGAGCTGTGTGGAGAGATTTGTAGCTCTTAACCTTCCTTGTGCAGACACTTCTAAATCTATTCTGATCCATTCCCCTCGTTAGACATCTCAGATGTTTGGGTTTCTGAAAGGAGAGATGAAGATGCCAGGTGAGGGTGGGTTTGCTGTAGCAGGTAAATGCCTGTTGTTATAAACACAGACTGGGAGGGCTGAGGATGAGCAGTAACCTGGTCCCAACCCTCACCTCAGAGTGTCACTGGTCCATTGTGTCTTGTCAAATCTGTCAGCCTGACTTTGCAGAACTGAACATTTCAACTTTTCTTAGAGCAGATATTGATGGGAGTGGCTATGAGATGTGAAAAGTGCAGTGTCTCTGGCTTCTGTGAGAGAAAACTGCAACTTTTCAAGCTTTTAAAATACAGTTTTGGGGAAATAATTGAAGTTACAAGCCATGTTTATTTATTCTTAGGGTTTTTTTCATTCTTTGAAATAGTTCTGCTATGGGAAGCATGCCAAATATTTAAGATATTTGATATCACAACAAAGATTGAAGACTAATTTACATAAAAATACCACTTATTATTTGTGAAAGGCCAAAAAATGTTTCAATATATTGGGAGACTAATATGCATAAGATGTAATCTCCAAAACTGACAGTCTCTAAAACTGCAAATAAGTACATAAAAAACCCAGCTGAAGAGAAACAGTTGCATTTTATGAACAATAAGATATATTTTAAAATCCTCTAATAAGCATCTCTTGATAAAGGTTTCAACTTCTTTTTGTTTCTTCTGCACCTTGCCAATCCCTCTTTCCTATCAGCCCCTGTTTTAGGTACCCTCTGTCCATTTTACCTGCCTTCCCAGACCTACTTAGACCTCTTTTTTTCTTTTGCTATCTGTTTCACAATGACTGCTGCATGGATAACACTGCTGTTATATGGTAAACAACTTCACTCATTTGCATGCTTTACTGATAATTTGAGGCTGTTGGTAATAAAATACTCATTTATTTTTAGCTGCATGGCTTGCAAGTAGTTGCAAGAAATCCATTTTTTTTTGTTTCTTCATAATTATTGTGTAGTATTTATATTGTGTGTTCTCCATAATCTCACTGACTTCCTTTTACTCACAGAACCAACAGTGGCAGCTCTCTGCCTTTTTAGATTCACTACCCAGGAGTGAACACCAACAAGAGAATTGTACAAATGCAGCCATGTGCCCAAGAATGGCACAGATTGGCAAAGGCCTGGGTAAATGTCCTACCAGCCACGTGCACGTTTTACCAAGACTTCATAGCACATTTTGGTTTTATGTGAACATGGTGTGGTGTGTGGTGCTACCTACACAGTCCCCAGGAAACGTGTAGAGAAGATGTAGTTACTACTTGCCATTAAAAATTGCAGAGATTCTATAAAAAGAAACAAATTCAGCTTTAGTATCTTTCCCCTTCTCTTAAATAATATTATAGTAATTAAATTTTAATATGTAAGTTCTTTGTAGGTCATTAGTGGTATAACGCTGCATATATGTGCCTCTTCAGAAAACAATTCAGTCCATAATCTCATAATGTTGATTCTACCTGGCAGTTTTATTTGAACTTAATTTCTTTTTCACCTAATGCTGTTACCCCAAGAGTTATGAGACAGGCATCAGCTGACAGCGCCAGGGGAAGGATAGGTATTGACGACAGCATAAAAGCAAAAGGGGAGGAAAAAGAATAGCTATTGTAGCATTTATCAGTATTCTATTAATAGTCTGCTCAGACACAACTGTGGAATAAAACAGACATTCATACTGCAATTTCTTGCAAAGGTTGAAGCTATTCATCTGCATGGTTACAAGCCAGAAGTCTAAAGCTTTCAGGTATTATAGCTGTTTCATTGTATTGTTATAATCAGAAGCAACACCTTAAAAAGCCATTGCCTTGGGTGTAAATACTTTTTGGAAGGAATGTAGATACAGCCATCCTTCCTAGAGTGCTTTTTAAAATAGTGTCTTTACACTTTAAAACAAAACTATAGCCCAATACTCTGAGCAGGGAACAGGGCCAGGAGCCTTTAAGTTTAGGGCTCAATTGACCATCCAGAGAAGTGGGCAAAAAGCCTCTTATTGTTTCCCATGTTTTTTATTGTTTCAGTGAAGGAGAATGTTTTCACTGTGTGTACCCAGGTAGAGATAAGCACCACAAGAGCTGATGTTTTTTGTTATTGTAGAAGAGACTGGAGCAACAGGGTGGGAAACATGCCCAGAGACGTGTCTGGAAACCCACGGGACCTGGGAATGTCTGTAATGCCCCTGGGGAGCTTTGTAATCTGATCCTGGGCAGCAGCTGTGCCCTTACCTGTGCTCTCTTTCCTGCCCTCCTGGAATGGAGATGTTTTGGGCTGAAGCAGAGCTCCCTATCTGGGTCACGGGCTGGTGTCAGAGCGTGTAACTCTGCTGTCCTGAGACACCTGCGTTAGGAGCTCTGCAGCAGAGGTACTGACTCGGCCTCTGCAGGTGCCTCATTCTCTCTCCTTGGTATCACAGAGCTCCTAGGGCAGCTGCTTTCTTAATTAGGCACCTCATCAAGTGTGGTCTGGTAGGGGAATGACAATGGGCTTTGTCACATTAAGAGTTATGAGGGCAGACTTGTGAAAACAAAGTAAGGGGGAATGAAACTAAAGGAAAACAACCAAACAAACCACACTAAAAAGCAAAAACCGCACAGAAAAAAATGGGTCAGGCACTTGTTGGTTTTAGCCAACCCATGACCTATTCCTACTTTTCATTACACTTACACTTACAAACTGAAACACAGTTAACGTTTTCTTTCAAGTTTGAGGTCCTGTTAAAAAGAGCTCTCTTCCTCTGTTACAATGTGTTTTTTAAGCAAGGAGAAAGAATTGCTGTGAACAATGCAGGTTGTTCAAAGTTGGAATTTCAAAAGGTCCGAAATATTCCTTGGTTGCAGTCACCCAATAGTTTTCTCAAGAAAAATGGAGAATAATTAAAGAAAAATGTTTTTCACATACTCAAATATTTCATTTTTGTTTTAGTGGACTCAGTCTGGTTTGTTTCAAGATATGTAGAGAGGATTAAAAATTACTTGCCCCTGAACATTTTGAATTTCAAAAATAAGCTATTGTGTTAAAATTCTTATTTTAAAACCTGGTTGAGAAAATGCAAGTATATTTTACTTATTTAGAAAAGCTTCTCTTTAAAGTAATGAATTTGTTCTTTTGAGAAATCCTTGATTCTGAAATTAAAACTGCCACTTGATTTTCAATTGGAATATTTTATTGTTGCAATTGCACAACAGAGGTCCAATTGCAACTGGGATCCTTTATAAAACTTATTTAGTCAAAATATTAGGTCACTGAAGTGGGTTCAGATTGCATTAGAGAGCACTTGCTATGTTCAGGATTCTTGGCAGAGAAAGGAAGAAAAAAATAAATGCTTCTGTGTCAATGTTCCCAGTTTTAAGATTTAGATATAATTATTCTATTCATTTTGCATCATGTACTCTTCTCTAGTCAGTTGTGTGACTTTAGATTTTGCAAGCTGAGTGAGAAAATTTAAAGAAAGTCCTGCTTTCAGGTGGAATAGTTTTCTGTGCTTAAAAGCTGAGTGATAATTGGATTCTGTTTCTAGGGACAAGGAGTATTTGGTAACTCTGTAATAATTACACTAAGGTCTCCTTGATTTTGCTGTTTGCACTAGCCAGCCCTTGAAAGAAAATATTTTGTGTGCACGTTTCTGTTGTCTGCCTTGTGTCAGAAAATGCATGTAAAATGCTACCCAGTCTGACACCTACTTTGTCTCCAGTGTTTTCCTTGTGTAAATGACTTCCCAGCTGCATGGAAATAGGAAAAATGTCTCCGGTTTCAAACAGAGATTTCAGCATTCTGGAGGTTGTTCTTGAAGTCAATGGGAGGGAATCTAATTGCACTTGTTTTATGTGAGATGAACCAGCTTGAGAAAGTCTGTGAGATGAACTTAGCTCTCCTTTATTTTGGTGAAAGTTTCTGGCAAGCAAAATGAATTGATGAAATGAAATTAATGCCTCTGCTCATGTAGGAGAGATTTTGCAGTACACTTGTTTTTATCCAGTTTTATGAACATTGAGATTTCCAGTGTCTCAAAGTTCTAAGAGGAAGCTTTAGTCCCTTTGGTAGCTGAAGTAAAAGGAGACACTTGAAATTATGAATGCAGAATTTAAAATTTAACATTAAAAAGGTGAAAAAAAAGCCAGTTGCAAGAGAGTAAGTTCTGCTGAAGGCACTTTTGTATTGCAATATTTTAGAAAAACTACTCACTAAAGATTTTTTAACCCAGAAGCATATGAAGATAATTCTCTTTTTCTGACATGCTTTACCTTTACAAAGTTCCTGGGCTGTTGACAGGTACAACAAGACATGTGCTACCCTTACATGCTATTAGTGCAGCAGACTTTGAAAAATGTCTAATGCATTGGCATATCTGACAATTTAGGGTATTAGTTAACAGTAAGACTTTGTAAATAGAGTGAATTTTAGCTCCAACTGCTGACTTGAGCATTCAGTCAACATCTGCAGTACAGGGCTGAACAGCAAATTATGTCATTTTCTGCTCTAGAGATGGAAGTTGGCGTTATACGATGTGTATGGCTCAGCCTCAGAGCAGTGGTAATTGCAATGTATTGAAGTTTTGCATTGTAATAAAAATAGAGACCATTAGTGGATACCATTTATGTCATTAGTATTTAGTGGCTGTGTGTTGCAGCTTTTTTAGTGCTCATAAAACTGTCTCTGCTTGCAGATATGTGACAGCACTGATATAAATTTAAATGTTTAGAAATCCATAAGACATAAAATATAGATAGTAAATAGGGGCATAACATTATAGACAGAACCTTAATAATTTGGCACACAAATGTTTATATATTTGCATGTCTAGTGCAGAAATTAGCATAATGATGCTCACATTTATACTACAGATGAACTTGATTAAGCAAAGAATAACAAGTGAATTAAAACTGAGGCACATCATGCAGAAGCAGCAGAGAATATTTCAGGTCCCCAAAAGGGAATTTGTGGTGTTGAAAGGTACATCCTCTGCACACATCTGGTGGGATATTGATTTTTCTCTTTATAGACTTTTTACTAGTTACTGCACCTGTTCCACTAACTAGTATTACAGATGTTCTTAAGAAGTGATTATGTTAATTAAACAATAAAAAAGATAATAAAGTTGCTAACCCTAAGATAGAGATTGTCTGGCACTAAGTTAATAGTTCTGGGGCCAGCCAGCACAAGGAAGGTCATGGTGTCCAGCCCAAAAGAGCAATATCTTGTCAGAAAACTAGAGGCTGGTGTGAGGGCAGGGAAGCAGCTGGCTGAGGAAAGACTTCTTTGGAGGATGGGGAGGGAAAGAGTCCAGGAATAAAGCACAGGAGGATTTCCCTAAATTCCAAATGTTACACATGAGACAAGTGTGCAAGTCACAGTTTGGGCTTCCCACTACATGAGTTTTGTTCAAGAGATTTGGAAGCCTGTTTGATTTCCGTGCAGCAGACCTCTGGGAAAGCTGTCTTTTCCTTTTTTTAAAGGAACATCACTTCGATTCTGCTGGCAATTACACTAACATCTTTAAGAGGTTCCCACCAAAGTTGATTTTTCCTTAGGAAGTTGCCACCAAGGTTGATTTTCCTTTAAGAGGCTTCTCTTTGTGCTTTACTGACCCTAGCTTGTGTGTCAGTGACAGATTTGAAGTAAGAAGTTCTGAGATTTGTCTTCTGCACACTCCATGCCCATTGTCCTCAGCTCTGACCTTTACATCCTGGAAACACCCTGCAGGTTTGTCACAGAGCTCTCAGGGCATTTGGAAATCAAATGATAAAGCTCTAAGGAAGAACACAGAAAACTATAAAAACACTTCAGTCATTAAGAGCAAAGTGACAGCAAGCAGTGTTAGAGTATGAATCCTTCCAATTAATTTTCTTTTCAGAGCACTTTTTGTAACATTTTTAATTCTAAGTTTCTGTGAATTCTTTGGCAACATTAATTGTGTCTTTCAAAAGAAAAGAAAACCTTTGATAAACATTCTGAGTCTCTTGAATAAACAATGATAGTGCCCTGATTTCTTTGAATCCTCATAGTTGGGAAAGGTGATAGTTGGAATTTGCAAAAAGCTTGTGGCTTACGTTAATAGTTCTTAAGGTTATAAAATGAGATCCTTTTCAGAAGCTCAAGTAATGAGCAGAAGCAAAACATAAGCTCTCTGTACAGTGAATATAAATAATTCTTTCTGTGGCTCCAAGTATTTCTTACAATCTTATTATGGAAAGTGTTAAACTGAAAATCATATTGCTCTTTTTAAAAGCATATTTTCATCTGTTTATCCGTACAAAACAGACCAAAATGTAAATCTGTAAAATGCTTTCCATCTTCAAAGCAGTTATTTATATGCATCTAAATTCTAAAATCTTTTTGAAACTTTAATTTTATTTCTGATTGTGGGATTCAGTGTCACTTCTTAGCACATTGAATGCTGATGGCTTTGAACATACAGTATGGCACAAAGCGATAACTTGTGCCCACTACCCTGCTGACAGCCAATTCTAAAGGAAAAGTCATTTTTATGGTGGAGTTTTGATTGATTTTAGAATTAGGGGAAATATTAAAGAGCATAACAAACTACTTTAATTCCTCTATACGCCACTATAGACTTGTTACCTTATTTTTCCAGTTAACAGCACAAGTTGCATTCTGAAATTATTCTTCACTAGAATTACTAAACCCACTAAGTTTTAATGCAGGTGACAGATAAGTTTTGCAGTAAAGAGTGGTGTTCTTGACTGGGTCTGAGCACACTTATCAAAAGCATATGTAAAGGGGGAAGAATATTGGAATGATAGAAGAGAAATGGGCTCTCTATAATCTGTTGTGTCATAAGGTAGAAGGCAAAAGACTGGATTTCTGGCAAAACCTGGGTGAACCTGAAAAAATTCTGTACTTCAAGGTATTGCTACTGGAATAATTGGATTAACTGTAGTTACCATAAAACCTGATGCTAAATCTGAGTGTAGCATATTCCCTTAAGCAGGACAAGTAGATGCAATGCTTTGAATTGGAAATGCAAGTTGTATTGGTGGTACTTGAAAGTACCAGTAGGACTGTGCAAAGCATATTTTCTTGATAATGTGTTTTCCTGTATTTTCTAACACCTGTTTTTTAAGTTCACTCTTGTTCTGACTGCTGGGTGATACCTGGTATCTCGCTGCTCTCTTGTACTTCTGTCTGGCAGGTAGGCAGTGTGTCATCCCAGATTCTTACAGGGCATCCAGCCTTATTAGATTACCCAAATTACTGCAGGTCACAGCTGAGATGCATTAGAGGACTTTAATAGGAAAGCTCACCCAATATGGGCTCCGCTGTTCTTAGAGCTTCTTATTGCTTTCATAAGAAGTGAGGGAGATTATTGAAAGACATATTTATAAAATACCCAGTGCAGTGCAGCTACACTCCAGGTTTATGCCAAATTAGGTGTTGAACCTGAATGGATTCGGGCATCTGCTGCAGTGCAGATTACAGGTCACCCTGTGCCCTCACACGTGGAGGTTGGCCTCCTCCTGCTTTGTTTAATCCATCTACAAGATTGAGAAAAACAAGGACCTCCATGAAGAAACAGGTATGCATCTGGGCACAACTGCCCTGGGTAAATAAATTATAAAGGCAGAGGCTCAGCTGAAGGAATAATAAAGGAAATAGAAAGGAAAGAAACATAAGTCTTTTTTTCTGCATGCATTTGTCATTAACTTAGTGGTGTGCTGTGTCTCCATTTATTGGGTGTGTTAAGTCTCACTGGACTTGCAGCAGAACAGATCTGGGGTCATTGTCTTTCCCTGCAATTCAGTGCATGAGAAGCACTATGTGGTTAGGTTTATTGGAGGGAACATAGGCACAGGCTTTAGTGACTTGTGAATGAATCAATAAAGCATGTTCCTGTAGGTTTCTGAATTGTCTCTTTCATTAAGAATGGAATTGGACAGCAGAAGATTGATTTCTGTGGCAAATCAGAGGAGTTTTTTTAGACCTTAGCTTAAACTGTGGGATTTTGAAATAAAAAAGTGCCATCAAAAATATACAAGATTGACACTGCAAAAAGGATCGTAAATAGTTTAAGTTTCTTTTTTCAGAAGATTTTTTTTAACTCAGAATTACATGAGACCTGATCTTTAGCAATGCCTAGAGCTGACTAAATAAGTGGCAACCTGCTAAGCTCCCACAGCTGAGGATCATGGCTTACAGAGTACTGGATATGGTGTTGGTTAACAGCTATTTGGAAGGGCAAACATTCACAAAAAATTGTTACTGCTGAGGTTATAACTGAGATTTGTGTTGCTTACAGCAGCTCTTGACAATGAAGTGTGCTGTGTGGTGATTATACAGGTATGGAACAGTCTTAAGTTTTGGCAGAGAGCTGTTTGATTCTGCTTATTTTTGCAGCATCACCATATGTCTGTGAAATTCTGAGGAAACTTGCCTTTACAGAGTTGGTTTCTCTAAAAATTCTTTTCTTGCATGGCCCATCCAGGCTTACTGAAGTGTGGCAGTGCACCTTGACAGTGCTGTTTTAGGACAGTATAATTTGCTTGTAGATAACACAGTGTCCATCTTGAGGGCAGGGCTTTTAGTACACATATGTGCATTTATATCATCCTGAATCAGTTTTGCTTTCATGGACAGACAAGGGTAGTGCTGCATATGCATTTCTTAATTTTTTAATAGGCACATCAAGTCAAAATTTGTATTTCCAAATCCTCAGGGAAATGGAGAAACGTGGATGAGCCACAGTGCTGAGTCTAGACAAAAATTAGCTGAATCTAAATCAAGAGCAGCATCAACAGTGATACTTAGGAGCACATAGCTGTATTAAGAACTGATAATTTGCCAGGCATTGTTTTCCACATGGGCAATGTTGTAAGATGTGGACTATCAATAAGCTGCATATTCCAAAACAAGTTTAAACCAAATATTTTATCACAAAATGTGTCATCACCTGTTGTATCAACTTATCTCTAGCTTGCATGTGCATACCTGCAGAGGATGATGGTCTTTTCTAGTAATTCTCTTGAGAGGCAGTTACATTAATTTTCTAGTAATTGTTATGTAGGAATTACAAGGTACCTACATGTAAAGAGTTTATGAATTATTCATTGTTTGGTGCAAACCTGAATCTCAATTCTGTCCTGTTGTCCCCTCACTGGGGTCTTGTGTAGACATCCTCCCCAGCTGACTGCAGAAGTATGTTTATACCTGAAGGGTGCCCATAAATGCTACTCATACAGAATTAAAATGTCGCTGTTGTGCTGCAGTGAGAGATGAGAGTGATACAGGGCCCTAGTGGGGGTTTCTAGTTCAATTTTCTGTTACACAATCACAATTTGTGATACTGTTTTTGCATTGTTGTGTCACAAACACTGTCAGTCAGGGACTTACTAAAGATGGGCAAACTCTGCAGGATCTATAGGCCTGGGTAAGGCACCCAAAGTCTCTAGCAGTTTTTCAGAGCTTAATGACAGAGGTGGAGTTTTCTTTTCTCTCAGTGTTTTGAGGCGTAAATCTTTCCCTTTTCAATGGTGTATCAATTTTTGCCGACTGCCTTATCACCCAGGAGCAGGAGGAAGTGAACTGGAGGTTTGTGCTTTCTGTCTAGGGCAGAGCATTGGTTGGGATGAAAATCAGCAGAAGTTACTGAGGAGTTTTCCCAGGCAGGGTTTTAATATTGTCTTTGATGTCCAGAGGAGAATGCAGCCTCAGCCATGGGGGTTTCTCTGAAGTCATTATTAATGTAATAGCCATAATTAAGGGTCTGTCCCACTAGAGAGTAAGAAAGGAGTAAGAGACTGATCTTTACTCATTGTTGTGTTTACAGAAGGGGTTATGCAGCACTCACTGGCTACAACCTGATAGCAGTCATTCTGGGGGACTATTTTTGTGCTCACTAAAGATGAATTAGTGTACATTATTTATCTTGATTTTCACAGAATCCATTGCAAAGCACATCCAGAAAAGGAAGACCTTTATTCTTTCTTACTCATGAGAAATATCTGTCAAGTCAGTGAGTGGTTTGATTGAATGAGAGCAGTGAAACTGCTTTCTATGGTGGAAGATTTTTAAAAAGAGAGGTGAGTGGCATTTTTTTCAAAATTTGACTGTGGTTGCATGGCAGAAAATGTGAAATCCAGTAAGTGAGTTGCCCAAAAATTAGAACCATCCCTCAGAGGTGAGGGAAGGTGCTCTCTGGGTTGAACTAGTCATCATTTCCCCATGAGCGTGTCCCAAAAAGGAGTGTATTTAGGTCTGCTCAGGAAGAAGAGAGATATCCTTGATTCTGAACTTTGAGGAATCCTTTATGGTAAAGAGGATGGAACATAAGCACGCAATGGCTTTCACATTTCTGAGTGGTGGGACTGCCCATAGCTTTGAGGAGTGCAGCCCATTCAGGCTGTGGTGTACCAGCAGAACGTGGGCTGCCCAAGCCCTGCGTGGAGGGAAGGACAAGTCAGAGTGGGAGTGACAACCTGACAAGTTCAATTGAGAAGTGGGGTAATAAATGTGTGGAGTTATAAATACTGGTGTAAGCCACTGAGACAACGGATTTTCCATTTACAGATTAACACTGGAAGCATTTCAATAGGATGTGTTTTACTCAGACAGGAGTTGTGGGGATTGATGCAGAAATAACTGAGTGAAAATCTCATATGAGATTAGACCAGAATGTCTGATGGCCACTTTAGATCTTATTAAAATTTTAAATGCTAAACTGGAGTCTCTTTATGTTAGATTTGAATGGCACTTCTTGGTGGACTTCTCAATATCCCAAGTGACATTGAGGCTTCCATGGGACTGTAATTTTGCACAAGCCCACGCTGCATGCCTGAGGACACTTGGCCTTATAACCCTTGCTTGGGTAATACAGACAGCCAGAGTGGACCCAAGCAGCTAAAAGAGACAAATGTGTTGTGGATGAAAAGGAAAGGAGAGTCAGTGAATATTAAAAAACACCAGACTGTCATAGAAGGATAATATTGTATTTTAGCTCAAGTTCCACAGATGGGTATTTAAAGCCCTCATGTAAATGTGATGAAGTGAGGGGCTGAGGCAGTTCCCCTGACTTCAGTGGGATCATTTTGAAGAATAGGGTTAAGTGACTCTTAGTGGACTGGGACAGAGAAGAATACTGACAACATGGTTATCTTTTGCATCTAGGGCTCTTTTTCGATCTCTGATAAAATTTGAACCGTAAAGAAGAATACATAGTAGGAAATTGAAGAAGAAATAAAAAGATCCAGAATGAAAATTCTTGAGGCTTAGCAGAGGAAGGGGAAAACATATAAGCCTAAGAAGTGCTCATGGAAGTAGTCCCCAATTAGTAACATTCATCACTGTTTAGGGATGACAAACACTCTGGAGCCATAGGGGGAATAGGAGTAGGGTCTTTACTGAAATTCCCCAGACTGAAATAAGGCTACTTCAGTCTGTAAAGAAGTATTTTCCAGAGCTTGTTAATTGGGTTGATATTTTGTTAAAACAGAACAGTCAACCAGTGATGTTGAACTATGCTATTTTAATGTTCATAGGTAGATGTTATATTAATTTGTAAAAAAATTGCTTTTGATTTTTCTGTGTAGAAAAAGAAATCATTTCAGTTTAAGAGGTCATGCTAAAGTGAAAAATTAAGCATTTATCCAAACCAAAATTCTTTTGTAATTTCATGTTGTAGGAACACGGAGTCCCTTAGGCATTTACAGTGTTTGGAAATGACTGTCTTACCTGGAACTCTGGGTCACTTCTCAGCTCAGGTTCACAGGTTGGTATGGGTCATAATTATCACAAGAATTAGCTGAAGACCATAGCAATTAACTATTTTTATGGCTTATTATCATATTCTAAATACTAAATTGTTCTGTCAAATAGTCTCAGGGAGATTTGATAGCTGACCGACAGACAGTGCTCTGCCTTTGCTTACATACTTAAGCTACAAGTATTTCTAGGAAGATATAGCTTATTAATTCATTATTATTTTATTGATGTTCAATTGATGTCTGATTAAATATAAATTAGACACTTGGTAATAATAATGTAATAGGATGAGGCAGGTGAGATTCCCCCAGGATAGTTTGTAATGAAGCTTCAAATTTTTAATAATCTAAAACTCATAAATAAATTATTACAGGTGAAACAAATGCAAAAATACTGAAATAAGCTATAAAAATGTTAAGTGCTGGTGAAGAGACACATAATCTGCTGGGAGATGTGTGTGAGAAAGTGCATTTGGCACTAAGTCACGTCACTCAGAATCAGCACTTGCCTCTCCTTCCAATCATTTCATATTTAGGTGTGGAGCTACCCCTCCTATCGCATTATTATGCTGCACCATCCTGTTGCCAGACATTTTGCTTTGCTTGGGAACAGTGTTAATTTAATGCACTCAGGTGACCCCAGAGGCACTGGAATGACACGGCAGCAGCAGCCCAGAGTGCTGCAGTGATTCCTGCTGCTCACAGAGCTGCTGGGAGCCCGGGCCTCTTCTGGACAGTTGTCTGTGAACTCTTCAGGGAAAAGTCAGGGGAAGCTGTCTCTTTGACCACACTGTCAGTGCTGAGAAGGACACATCCTCTCACTTAGCTACAGCTTTCATCTTTTCCTTGGAAGACAGATTTCCCAGGTGCTCCTCTGTTTTTCTAGTTAGCAGGGAGACCATGTCTCCCTTAGATAAGCAAAGAGAGAAAGGAGAACTTACCCTTATGTAAGGAAAGAAGGAGGTAGAAAAGGAGAGGATTCTGATAGTGTATTTGCTGATTTTGGGGGGGGGGGGGGGTTTGGGTCCCCAATATCCTACAAAGATTTCAAGAGATCTGAACTCCCCCATTTCTTCAGTAGAAACAGCACCATTATCCCAGCCTTGAAAGACAGAGTGAGATCCCAAAGCAATACTCAGTGTCTGTGTTAGACTCACCATAGTGGGATCTGCAGAAACTCAGCACTTCGTAAAAGCTGCTGGTAATTTGAAGGGTTAAGTCATGCAGCAGGTTAGTAAATGTAAAGAACCTTAGTTCCTAAGAGAAATTTTACAATATTTCCATCAGCGAAAGTAAGGGATACACAAAAGCTGGCCCTGTGACCATAGTTACTGGTTTAGACTTTCACCTAAAATTATATTCCAAGAATCTGATAGTTATGGAATGGCCAAGGGGCTGTAAACTAGAAATTTGGCTCAATACAAGGCCGAGAAAAACACAAGTATGCTGCTTTTCTGATGTGAGAGACCTTGGTTGCTAGGAGGAAAGCATTCAAGTGTTTGCTTATGTTTTGCTGGGGTGTTAACAGTGTGGGATAAACAGATAACACCACGCCTCTTAAATAAGATTTTCTTAAATAGTGAAACTATTCCCTAATGAAGAAATTGCAGTAATCACATTTCTGTAAAAATAGGGAGTTATTACAGCACTATGTAATTAAAGTGCTGTATTTTTCCGACAAAAATCTGCTGGTAAATACATTTTTGTATATTTTTGTAATTGGAGATTTTGAAATCAACTTGTTGGAACACAGAAAATTGTTGCCGCTCCATTTCAGGGTAAGGAGAGAGGAGTCACATGTGTGATTTGCAGCATCCATGGCAGAATTATGTTCTTTTTGGTAGATGTGGTTATTCCTGTGCATCTGCCAGGAGTCCCAAGGGTACAGAAAACACATCCAGCTTGAATCGTTCTTCCCTTTTTCCATGATGTGCTAGGCCAGCATGGTCTGGTGGAACTGTTTGCCAGTTCCTGTCCATACACTTGCTGACACTTCTCTGGGGAACCACATTAAGCAATTGTTTGGGTCACCAGATGTCTGTGCCTCCTCCTTTGTGTGGCAGCGAAGGCTGGGCTTGGGAGAAGGTCCTGCCCTGCTCTTGATGTTGTTTGCACATTGCCCAGATTTCTTGTGACTTGTGTCAGTGTGACAAAAAGCCCTTCCCAGGCTCTGCTTGCTGCCTTGGATGTAGGAGTGCTGTTAGAGATGAATAAATGCTTTGCAAGATCCCTGCCACTTTTTCATGCAGGAATTAGAGAAGTCTCAAGGCCAGTTTCACACTTTAGGCACCTCTTTTTTGCCATTTTGTTGTTCTGCAAGAAAATAAGATTCAAATTACGTCAAGCACAGCACCTTCTGCTTCAACTTTGATGCAAAGGTCTTGTAATTGAGAGAATTTGTGTGTGTAAGAACTGAAAGATTAAATAGACATTAAACAGGCATTTAAGCTGTTTGGAGCCCTGTGTGCCTCTGCTGTGTGTACATAAAGCTCAGCTCAGGGAATGTAACAAACATTCTGCAGCCTCCAGAGATACCTACAAATTTGTAGTTCTGTATTTGCCCTTGTCTCCCTTTAAAAGGCTCCTGTTGCTGCACATCTTTATTCAAAGTTACCTCTGGTGAGGCAGAGTAGAGCATTTATAGTAATTGGTAATCAAAAAGAAAGAGGAAACAAGGAAACAAAGGAAAAGGCCAATAATACAAGACAATTATTAAGTGCCAAATATAATTTGTCAAAGGAGTTCCTTCTAAATTGGACGAAGGCAGCATTTTTTCAGATCAATACTGCCTCAGTACCAGCACAGTTCTGGTAGCTTTTGGCTAACAAATAAGAAGAATTGATATGTCCTAGGTGTAAACATTAAGACTGAAGAACTTAGTGGATTAATGAACCTTGACTGTGGTCAGGTATTGTGTAATCTTGCCAATAGGTCTTGACTGGTCAGGTGTGTTGCAAAACTGGGACTGGCAATATGCACGGGTTGAAGCTGGCACAAATCACATCCATGGCCTGATTAGCTATGAGCCAGCCTTGTAGATCAGCACATCCAGAAGTTCAAAGCTCCACAGCAAACTGAGCTCAGTAGTAAATATTATCAGGGGGTACATGCCCTGGTTCTTGGTGATCTTAGTAGGAAAACATGTCTTGAATTCAGAGTTTGAGCTGTCTATCAGAGGAAGTGCATTAAGTATTTAAGCCAGCTGTTGCTCATCTTCATCCACACATCTTACCCAGCTTGATGCATTTAATTACCAATATAAGGTGTTCTTGCTGTGACTTTAGTACAAAATTATATTCTTACCCTATGTAACTATAGGTCAAATACTGTGTTTTATTTCCAAATACATGGTGGGAATAGAGAAGCAGGTGTCATACAACAGAGTGGCAACCTCATAACAGGAAATGGCAATTCAACTAGTTTCAGAGGGGGAATGATATTCTGGGTACTTCATAGACCAGAACACCGTGGTAGCCTGCTGACAGAAGGAAGCAGTTCATTGTTCCTTAGCTGGTGTTCATGAGCCCTCACTCTGCCATAGGAGCCCCTGGTTCTGGCAGCAGAATTCGTCATCTGTGAAAACAAAGCCCTCACAGTATAAGCAAACCATTAAAACTTGTGCTGAGTCCCAAGAAACAGTGTTTGCACTGGAACTCAGGCATCCTAATTCACAGCCAGCACAGCTTACTTGAGACCAGACCCAGTGGGGCACTCTGGTATCCCCTGGGAGGGAGGAGTCATCCATATGTGTGCACACCTACAAATCCCTGCATCTGGCAGCCTCACAGCTTCCTGAAGACAGCTCTGCAGCAGGAAGGAGCATCACAGCTGCATTTTTCATCAGGAGAATATGCTAATTTCTGCTGCAACAACTGTATATTACCTGGCAATTATTCTCTCCAGTCTCTTGGGTTCGCTTTATCTGTGGTTGTGTTTAGAATCCCTAAATGATTACATAATAGGTAGAAGATACCTGATAATACAACAGGCCTTTTCTATTCTTTCTAAAGCTGTATTGATATAATTTGTTACATGTCATTGTGTATTTCTCAACATCAATCCATCGTGAATCATGCAGACACATCAGTGGAAGAACAGAACCTGCTGCACCCTGTGAACAACAAGAAATTTCAGCTGCATGACTGCAGAAGGGCTTTGCAAGACCACCAGTAATTTTTTATATTCAGAGTTAAATAGAGCAATAAGATGGAATTTCAGCTTTAGTGCAATGGATTGCAGCTCTTCAGTCAATCAAATTATAGTTCAATCAGTTCATTTTAATCACTTCTCTGGAGAGAAGTAAACCCCTATGTTGAAGAATATGCAGCAATTTTATTGATGGAAAGTTTAATTGTTTCATTTTTCCTTACCGTCTGTAACATACTAGACTTTTAATCAGTGGGAACTGAAGTTATAATGAAGTAAAGTCCACTTTCCACAGTTCACAACTAGCTGAAAATAATTGGGTTGAGACTCCCATCCAGACAGTGTAATGCCTCTGGCATTTTCCTGAAAACTACACTTAATTGCTTTGCTGATGTTGTTAAGTGGTCCTAAGGGGGATGAAGTAGTAAAGCTGCTCACATATGCAGGGAAACAATACACAGAAAATGTCTTACAAGGTCCTTAAAGGAGGACCAACTAGTGACTAGAAGACCATATATTGCACTTTTCCCCCCCTTTTGGGAAAAGTGCAATATATTATACCAGAGAGAACACACAGGAGAGGCTGATAAAATAAACTGGAAATTCTATAAACACTATTTTTATTTAAGGGCAGTAAGCTTGGGAGCCAAAATACAGAAAACGTCAAGGCAGAGCTCCTGCGATCAAACCTGCATCTTTAGGCTAGCCCAAGTTGCTTGGCATTTTTATGCTGAACACTGGTGAGCTGCTGCCTGTCTTCAGCACCTTGGCCTGAGGAACAGATGTACTCTTGTCCCCAGGGAGGGAGGACAGCTTGCTCTCTGTTCTCTAAAGTGACAGGATGTGAGCCAGCCCTGAGCTGAAAGCCTTGTCCAGGCATCAGTGGGACCAGCACATGTACCCTGTTAGGCTCTAAACATAGCCAGAGAAGGAATAATACTTTGGCATTTCTCCTTATTTACTGCATTCTTAGGAGACCCTCCATGATTGTATGGCAATTGTTTAAAATGATGAATTAACTGACAGTCTCAAGGATATTCTGATGAAGAAATGCAATAGCTGTTTAATGGAGAAAAATATGTATTTAAGCTACTGCCCACTGAAATCAGTGTTAGACCTGAAGCTGTTTTGTGAAGAACTATAGAGCTAATTTAGATTTTTAAAGTGTGGGGCTTTTGTTGGGGTTTTTTTGTCCCTGTTTATTTAGATATGTGGGCACAGTAAAGTCTCTCTCAACAACCTGACCTTCCTCAGCTGCTATTTGTGTAAACTTCAGTATGACCTTTGCTTATTCTGTTCTTGCTTTTACAGACTCTGAACTGAACAAGTACCCCCTAATGACTCTGTAGAAAGGAACATAGGCAAAAATGAGCCATGGGATTCTAAAGCTAAAATCTTAAAAGTTCCCTTAACCGTACATCTGATCCCAGGTGCCTTTGAGAGTCTCTGAGTTGGCACCTCAAATTTTGGCCAGCACCTGAAATTATGCTTTTTCCACTGAAACAGGCTGAAGTCTAGACAGGAATCAAGTACCTTGACATGTAGCCCCATGTTAGCCTGACCATTCCCCCTAATATTAATAAACTTTAACACGTATTTCTCCTGTGGTGAAATAATCCCCTCCCATGTGCTGGAAGCGCCGACCATCTGCCAAGGAGATCAGCCCTCAGTGAGAAAGTGCCCTGTGTCCAACTCACTCTGCTTGCCTGTCTCTGGGAGAACAGCCCAGCAGCAGCAGTGCTTTGGCTCTGCTGTTCCTGGCCTCCTGTTTTATCATGAGCAATGTGAATGCTTTGCAATGGTTTTAGCAAATGCACCAAATGAGGACTGTGATGTGACAACTGCTAGGAGATGGTGCTTGGGTTTTGTAATCTCAGAGATGCTGAGGGATTGGAGAAGCCAGGCAAATCTAGAATGCAGAGGGCAAATAACCAACCTGGTGTGGCTGGCTGAAATTTGCCTGTGTTGTCTGGCTGGTTTTGAGGGTTCTCTGCCCTGACACTTCTTTTGGGGACAAGGTTGCTGTCCCAGAAGTTCTTCCTGGAGCTGTAATGCAGTCCCATGCAGCAGCACAGCTGCCAGCTGGCCCTTATTGCCAAGCAGAGCTGCTTGCTGGGGCTCACGTGCTTTAAAGTCTTAGCCTGGGTCTCAGTGGAAACAAGGAGGAGAATGATTTGACACACATTCCCCTGATTTGACATACTGTGTGCTTACAACATGGTGTGTCCTCCACAGGAAATCCAAAATACATGTTGCTGTGCAGGCACAAATCTGACTGTTCCCGATAAACTGTTCATGTGGAAAGATACAATTTTCATGGTTGTCATCAAAGCCAGTGTATGTATTCATTTGTGGAAGCATGTCAGACACCATATGTCACTAACATGCCTTTGATATGATGGTGTCTGAATCATTTTTTTAACTATCGAATGGCATATGTTTAAATGTAAGCATCTGTTCTGTGTTTGTACTGAATCTATTATTTATTCCTTATTTCTTATTTTCTTTTGACTGAAAGTTTGATTTAAACCTAGAAAAAGTGTGGAATTCATCTTATTTTTAAAGAAGTAGAATTTTGGTAGTATTTCAGCATGTGGCCAATGTGTATCTTCTCAAGGACGAGAAGGTCATTTAAAAGAGAATTTTTCTCTTTTCAGTAATCAGAAAAAAAATCAGTTCCCAGGCAAAACAAAGATTATATTTGGATTATATTTGACTACAAGTTTGTTAAATGAAAAAAATATTGTTTTAGTGTTGAGCAGGTTCTGCAATGTATGGATTTGCTGAAAATAAGTCCTTGTAAGAGCCATATATTACACTATGATGACAGTAAATTGGTTCTATCCAGAAACTTTTCTGATTCAGTTAAAGAACTTGCTGTATAATAAATGACTTAATAAAGAAATGAAATAATACGCTATGTTTGTTAGGCTATTCATTATATATGGAGGAAACTCAAAACCAGTGTCACAACAAAGGGACTCAAAAGTAGTTATTGCAACTCATCAATCAACTGAGCCACTGCAACACCCTTCAGGAGGCTACAGCCAGCCTAAAAGGCACGGTTTGGGCAAAAGCAGGGAAAGATACTTTACTATGATAGGAAAACAAGAAGAGACTTTACGAGCCAACTGGGGATACCTGGAGAGTCCAGACAAGAGTGTCCAGCGCTCAAGTACAGGAAAAGGCCTGTAAAGAAGCAGCCACATTGGCACATGGTGGCAGGAAGAGGCCTGTAAAGAAGTAGCCATGGTGGCACACTGTGAATTACAGAGCAACTCAGTGATCCCTCCAGCCGGGCTCTGTGAGTGTCCCACGGCTATGGCATTCTGCCTTTCGGTAAGAATAACAAATGTCAGCTCTTGGTGGACTTAGGCAGCCTGGGCTTCGTATTCTGTTTGTAAAGTTTGGCTCGGGCCTTTAATAGACCAATGTTATATTGCATATAACATTGGAAAATCAAATCTGCCTAAATCCAAAAGCTTTATGTCACTGTCACAGAGTTGTAGCATTTCATAGCCACAGCTTAAAACGAACCACATCAAAACAAAGCAGGAGCAGCCGAGTGCAGCTGGTTTGTAAAACAGGCCCTGAGCAGCCCAGAGCGCACCTGCGGCCATGGCAGAGCCCTACCCGGGCGGCCGGGACCAGGGCCCTCGGAATCAGTCAGTGCCATCTTGTGGCATTTCAGGATATTGAAACGCCCCTGAGCGACAGTAACTGCGAATGTCCTTGGAATCCACCACAATTCCAAGAATTGCAATGGTGCCGCTTACAAAGCCCGTACAGATACATTTGCTCGGCCATAGCTGCTGTGGCTGTGCATGGAGAGGCTCACACCTGAATGATTAATGAGGCAAACGCCTACCAATTATGGCTCATTGGAGGGGCACAGATTAATGCCTGTAATTAGAAATCCCGGGAACAGATGGAGAATTTTGCAACATCAAAAGCCTGCTCCTTGTTAGCCGTGCCCTGCGCTGGGCAAGCAGAGCTGCAGGCCCTGGTCTGTCTGGCACAGCCCTGACCTGGGACAGAGCCGGCGCCCAGAGCTGGGCTGGTACCTGCACCCCCGGGCCTGGGGTGCTACCTGCACCCACCGGGACAAGGCTGAGCTGTGCTGAAAGCCTCTGTGCAGCCCCCATCACCCGCCCACTGGGGACAGCACGAGTTTGATGCTCAGAGATGGCTGCTGCTGCTGCTGCATCCCTTGCATGTAGAGGGATAGAATATCAGAAAGTAAAGATAATGCAGAAAGTAATCTTATCCCTAAGGAGTTGCAGCTGGGCCAATTAGCAAAGATTAGGAGCAGGCCTGACTTTAACAGGCCACAGCTGTGGCCAGTGAGAAGAAGAGTGCTATAAAAGAGTGGGGTGGCTCGTTGAGAAGGGAGCTGGAGTCAGTGGCTGCTTTGTGAAGAGGAAAGAGTCAGTGCTCTGGGGAGATGCCCGTGAGAAACCCCAAGAAGTTATGAAACTTATGGGATAAGGAGACAACAGTATGGAACCCCTGTGATAAGATGACAACACTTGTAGCCTCAAACCTTTCCCCTCCAGATCCCCAACACTCATTCCTGGGACACCAGCCTGAGCCTGGGACACAGAAGCAGCTGCTATTACTGACTCAATAAAAAAAAATTTAGGAAAGTATTCCTAATACCTATCCTGCCCACCCACTTAAATAGGTGAAAAGGGCCTATAAGCCTTCATGTTATCATTTTGGACATATACTAACCATATAAAATGAGAAAATGCATAATATAATTTGATACATACATAATATTGTCCTACTCTATAATGCAATTTATATACTATAAACATAGAACACATCTAGTAGATAAAGTATTAATTTAAGAATATATATCAAGGTCTATATAAGTATATATATAGGTATATCTATAAAATATGCATATAAATATGTTGTTTATAGAATTTAAAATATATAACTAATTAAATTATAATAAAATTTTAAGTAATAATATATAATTTTCTATATATTGTGTGTATATGTATAAGTAGAAAATGTGCTGTTTCCCAATAATCACTGCTGCAGTACCAGAAGAGGACACATACTTTTCCTAGCAGTGTAACATTTATTGCATAAAAAGGAAGGGACTCATAGGAAATGGAACAAGACTAGCTGGTGGCCAGGGGAACAGAACATCCTTTCTTTACTGCATCAGAGGGTGCTGAGGGAAGGTGGGCAGACCCCTGTGTCCCTGTAGGTGACAGCATGGCTCACTAAACATTTATTTCTTCCTTGTCTCATTGCCCACTTTGATATTGGTCAAGCATCCCAGACACTTACCCAAAAGGCTTTTAGGGAGTGATTATGTTGTAGTTACAAACTCAGAGTAATTTCTGCTTTCTACCTTCTCCACTTCCATCAATCATTCAGAGATTTTTCTTTCTCTTTCCGTGACCCCAGATTTAACTGTTTTTAAGGGAAACACAATGTCAGTTTTATCAAACCTTCTGAAAAGACAATCACTTTCACACTATACAAGTTGCATTCAAGGACTTGAGCCCTGATGCTCATTCAGTATAATTTTAGTAAATAGTGAGCTTTTCTTAGAGCTTTGCTGGGAAGTAGTTTGTTGTACAGTGACCAAATACAATTGTGGTGGGTTTGCTTTAGGGTTTATTGCAGGGCACTGAATCCTGTTATAATCTCTCTTTTTGAGGACAGTAGAAATGCTCTGATTGCAGACAGACAAAAATTTTAGAACTTACAAGGAGTCAATTAAAGTAAATTGAAAACATTTTTTTCCTATTAATTTGATCAAAAAGACAAAAAAAATCACTATATGATAATTTCATTGTTCTGAGCTGCCACTATGGTTAGTTACACATGTGACTAATGGGTTCCCTCTGACCTGAACAATGCCTGAACACTTCTTGTTTTCCAAACTAGGCAAACTGAGTTTTAATCTTCTATTAGTGTAAGCTGCTTTATTAACACAAAGTAATCTTCCAAATAGTTTGAAACCAATATGATAATTACAACATAATTGATTGCAATTGTTTCCTTTCCTAAGATGAAAGGGAAGAATATTTCTGGTAAGTGTCTCTAATTTTTTATCTCTAAACATTATATAGACTTCTGTTGGCTGGACTCTCACTGTAAATCTGTAACTTAGACAACTATTTCCTCCCTGTCATGCTGGAAAAGAAATATACCTTTTGACCATAATTTATTTTTCTCACTTATCCCCTGTCCTGGTAGCAAGCACTGAGTTTTATTTTCTGATGGGCCAGATTTTTTTCTAGTTTTGCATATAAAAATTCCCAATAAGCCATCTTGGAGAGGATGATATCAGCCTGAATTCCACTACTTTCCTCTCATCGAGGTATGTTAAAGCATTATTTTGTTGCTCATCAGAGGGTCTGATGTAGCTGCAGTGTGACTGGAAGAGCCTTTCTTCTGATGCAGCCATAAAATACCCCCAGCTTCTTCCACCATGTAACTGGGGAATTATGCACCCTGCAACAATCTCAAAAGGAATGGAAGCAGAAAATACTGCAGCTGCCACTGAGAGGTAAAATTTGAATTCAGTTAAAGATTTGAATATCAGAGATACCTGAACACCAGTGTTCTCAGCAATGCCTTTTCATTTTGAAAAATGCAACACAGAGCTCACATTTAGAGAGTTTAAATGTGAGCTCATTTCAGAGTTTAGGCTCTACCTTTTGGAGAGACCTTGGTTTGTAACATCCCAAATTATAAGATGGCCAAACATAGCACTCTGACCTAACTCCATCCAACATTTCCTCCCATTCCTTCGCCTTACAAAACCATTCACAAAAAGTCCTGGTTTGCCTATAGGATTCATTACTGCATTATAGCACTGTATATTAGACTGGGCTTCCAAGCTAGCCCTTGGAGAGATTGCATTTCTACTTTGTAATGATTTTACCATTGGAAAAGTTCATATAGAAAGATGCCTGGAAAACAATGAAGCCACCAGGGGAATTCTTCACTTGAAGTATCCATCACTCCTCAGCAGAGGAATTGGACGGATATGTTAGGGTTGCTACATCCTCTGTCAATCTTTTGTTTATTACATTATCAAGTTCCTTGCACTGTGAAAGATTAAAACAGTTGAGTAAGAGCAAAGCATGGAGTTAGTGAGCACTTTGATTATAAGTCAGACATCAAACTGGTATTTGAAGTGCAGAACTACTGAGCTTTCTCTTTGTCACACGAGCAGATGTTGCCGGAGGCAAGGAGGAACAGAGCCCTGCATTTTTTTATCTTGGCTGCTGAACTTTGCACTACCTGAAGAACCAGGCACTGTGTGCAGTTCCTGGTTAGATGCCTTTCAAACCCGTCTTCTGCCTAAGGGCTACCAGATGTGCAGCTGAGGCAAACAGATAGATTTTCCCATTGTGTATCTCCTCAACCTGAGAACGTGCTGCTTATTGCTCTACGTGCATGCTTGGGCTGCTTTATTAATTTAGGAGTCTGACAATGGTATTTTTCCCTTTTGCTCTACTTTAAGGAGAGTTCTTTCCAATATGAGAATGACTATTAATGAGCAAAGATAGTCATGTACCCAGGGAGGAAGACTTCATCCTGGATATTTATTTAGAATTTCATCTTGAAAGATCCAATCAGAACCATTTGCCATACATATTACTGCCTGATAACTGTGGTGTGCCACACATGCATTCTGACAGCCTTTAAAGATTGGTGGGGATTTGTCCACAGGGGAATCCCTAAGTCTGGTGACTTACCCATCCCACTACCTAGATGTCCATTGAAGGATCCAAGAAACATCCAGTAAATGACTTTCCATGCACAATGAACTTACTCAGGACCCTGGGTTTTTGGGTAAGTACATTTGTGTCTCTTAGTGTTCAAGTAAAAAAGTGTTTCCCTCTCTTTTCGACAGGCCTTAAGTAAACCTACAAGGAAATATTATAACACATTGAATGGGTGTGAAATTCATTTACAGGCTTGTGATGGAGAATGCCAGGGGTTTCTTTGACCATCATTAGAACTACACCCACCTCCCCCAAACATCACAAGCTGTTACAACATTTCCTACAGATTTTCTTCCTTTAAATGCATCATATACACATCACTTGTGTGTTTGCAAGTACCTCCACTGCTGCTGCCTGTCTCTCCTTATAATAATGTCCAAAACACCAGGGTGGAAAGCTGTGCATCTGTGTCCCTTACAGAGACATGAAGGTTTGAACTGGTGAGGTATTTCCCCACGTGGCTGCCACAAGCCCATGACACCACAAATGCTCTGTGCCACTGGGGGAGCAGACAGAGGCTGGCATGGAAGGGGAAAGTGGCTTTTGGAGGGTGAACTAATGCAAATGCCACAGTTACAGAAGTAAGAGTTCATTTAGTTAATTTCATCCATTTGAGAAGAGAACCTACAGAAGATTAACAATACAATGAAGTGCACCTCAGAGCAGAAACCCTCCTCTGAACAAATTTGGGCCACAATAATATTTTCTAATTCACAGCTATCTATAGTCTCTTTTAAAGTGTATTAGTCTTTGCCTACTTCCAAAAAAAACCCTGCTATCTTGCTAAGATTTTTTGTTTATAAAGAAATAAATATTAGACATTGGAATTGTATATAGAATTACTTTTTCCCTAGATAGGTTCCTGGTGTCTTTTTGCATTATGTGTAATCATGAGTGACCCCAAGGTCAATTATTAACGAAACCTCACAGAAATCCCTGCTAGATAGGGAGAAACATGAAAATCTCAAGGAACAAAGTATTTGACTTCTAAACAGAATGCCTGCCTAAGACCAAACCTCATTAGGGAGGTCCTCCAGGCAAACATCCTCTCATTATTTATTGTCATGGTTTGCTGAAAATTCCTCAGTGTAACTCACAATTGGGTTTTAAATAAATCTCTCTGTATAGTAAATGTGATATTCTTGCATCTAAGCAACAGGGTTAGCTGAAAACTAAATAAGACCAAAATTTCACATTTCAGGGACTCATAAACAGCTTAGAGTCTGACAGCAATGCAACAAGAGGCAAAAATATGACTGACAACATATGGCTGAAAAGTAGGGTCATAGTGGCTGTACAACATAACAACAGAACAGTGAGACTGCAAAGCAAAAGCAATTAGCTACAAGTCATGCTAATGTGGAATTATTTATGGTGAGTAACTTCCTTATAGCACAAGGATGGTGCTGTGTTTATGATTAACATTTAAGGCATGAAGGCCTTGGATTTAAGGTTTTGCTTCCCATCCTTCATTCTGGCCTCTAGAGGGTCAGTCAGGGCTGGGCTCTCAAATGTTTTGAGGCACTCTGATATCCTGGAGGAATTGGTCTAAGGGTCCTGGAGTTCAGCTGCTCATCTCAAAATTAGGGATGCTAAAGCTGTTTCTCATACCAGGTACTGTGAATGGGAGGGTGCTAAAGACTGGGAGTGTTTTATCAAATAGTTTTGCTATGAATATTTTCAAAGTGGTGAAGGTCTGATAAGATTTTAGAAATCTTATCACATCCAGGGGTTAATTGATGTTTATGCCTAAGGTGACCATGACTTCCATTTTTAATTCCACTAAACTGCTGAGACCTCTTGAAGAAGTCCAGAATACCTCAGAAATATCCATCTCTAATCAGAACAGTGTGGAGTTCTCTTCAAGGAGAAAATCCTCTGGTGTGGTCCATTTTTCTGCTGTAGTTAAATATTCTTGGGCTGATTCAGCATCTGGGCTGATGAGCTGGCCCCTGGAAGCTCCTGCTTTGGCTGCCCTGGAGGAGGCAGGAGGGGCAGCACAGTGGAAAGTTCCTCTCCTCACCAGAGGACATGCACAGGCCACCCTTGCCAGGGCACAGTCTCCTGACTCCCTTGCTTGGCTCAGTGCGCTGCCTCTGCTCCTGCCCATAAAAGATTCATTCTCCTAAATTTCATATTTATCACTTTCCATAACAAGGTTTCTCTACTAAGGTAATACTATAGTCAAACAAATGTAAAGGTGGTGAGGATAGAGAGTAAAATAACTGAAAAGGTCTTTTTTACTCAGTGTGGTGAAAGGGGATATTATACAAACAGATGGCTTTTTTTAGTGCACCTATTATAGAGTCATGCCCACTCTTTGCTGAATGCATACCTATGAGACTGTGTGTGTGCAATAAAACCCTTAGTTTATTAAGCATTTTTTTCTATTCTGCTATGTCAGTCTAAATTCACTTTGAAGGCAGGAATGATGGAATTGTTCAATATATTGTGTGCACAAGGCTGTGACCTCTGCAGCCGGGCCCTGAAACACCACTGTGCTTACCACTGGGGCAGCTGAAATGAGTTATGAGGAAGCCTCATAAAACATTGTACTAAATCTGAGACCTCTGAATATGCAGTACTTGAACATTTCTGTATTCTTTCTAAGTTCCAAAATATTTACAACCTCTATAGGACTTAAGAAATGAACATTGAAAATACTGGTTTTACTGAACGTCTTGTTTCTAAACAAGGTCTTAATCCTGCCAGAGCTCAGATGGGTGAGTGGCCTTGTTCTTGTAAAAAAATGTGCCACTGATTTCTGCATCCATTTGTGTTTGTGTTTTGCAGGAGACACCCTGGAATTGTTACTGTGTCATCCATTAGGAAGGCACAGGTACATCTGCCTGAGTGCTGGACTGTGCTGTGCAGGACACGTCTCTACACTGAGGCACATCCTAACCAGAGGAGTGGAGGGGAATGCTTTTGTTTTAGAGAGGGACAGAAGGAACACCCTCAACAATAAATCTGAGACCCCAAATACCCTGCTCTTCACAGAAGATCTTCTGCTGAAGACTGACCCAGCCAAGCTGGAACACCCAATGTAAAGCTGTCATCACCCTGTATTTCCACACTCACTGAACTTACTTTCTTTGTTCTCTGTAACATGCGACTAGAATTATATCAGCCACAACAACAATCTTTTCCTTTCATCAGCTCTGTGGCAGCAGCTCTGCCTCCCTTCTGTGCTGTTACTAGCAGGGTAGCTCCAAATAATTGTTTCTTTTCCACACACAACAAAGGCCTTTACAGCTTCAGCAGGGCCCATGAAATGGGAAGCAACAAACAGAAATTCCAGTTGCTGAAGTTTATCATTGGTGCCTCTTATTCTGTAAAATTTTTAAGTACCACACTTTTACTAAAACTGCTGTGAATATTCATTCAGTGCTCACGGGTGAACCCAGTTCACCAGACCCCTGTATTAACACCACAGTTTTAACTCACTCACGGAACTTAAAAACATTCCCAGCAGGACCCTTTGAACAGATGTAATTCATATAATAGTTTTTTAAAATGAAGCTTTATTTATTCCTACCTTGAAGGTACAGGGCCTTGAGGAAAATGTGTTAACATGGTGAAAGGCCAAGCTTAACCACTCCATGCTCCAGGAAGGGACAGCTGTCACTGAGCTGGGAAAAGCCAGGCTGTCCCACTCACAAAATGTTGTCTTTGTTCTCTACATGAATCAATTTGTATTTGCTGATAACCCACTTCTTTCCAAGGATTTCAGGTTTAGGATTCCCTTTGATGCCAGATTCACTGCTGGAAACAGTAAACCACTCTAACTTTGATGGAGCTACAATTATTCCCTCTAGTCAGCTATTTGATTGTTTCTGCTAAAAATATTATGTCACCATTTCCTGTTAGGTAGGCTTGCCCTCCATCCTTTCTGATTTAAACCATGCCAGTCAAAAGTTACAAACCAGATAGCCCAAGAGGCATGTAATGTTTTCATATAAAATATGCACTAATTCATCCGTCCCTATAACATGTATGACTAAAATGATACCAGTGACCCCAGCAACCATTTTTCCTTTCATCACACCCCTGTCCAGCAGCTCTGCTTCCCACCTGTGCTGCCACCAGCAGTGCAGCCCTGGTGCCTCTGACAGAGCCACGGGAGCACAGACACCACCACGCCCAGGGCTGGAGGTGCCTTGATCTGAACACGTGTTGGTGCCAACACTTGAGAGGGTTTCAGCCTGCCTGGAGCACAGGAGTGTTACATCAGGCAGCTCAGGCTGGTAATGGTAACCTAAGCTACAGCAGCAGGGAGGCGTCGGTGCTGTGCTTTGCTCGGAGCAGCGCTCAGAGCTGTGACACTGTCTGACACTGACTGATTAAGATCCAGGTACTGTGGTGCTGTCAGGAAAGAAGAAAGAGGACTTGCCGTGCTGTTGTTGCTCATGGATCTCCAGCAGGGCAGCAGCCAGACACCGGTGCACAGCAGCATCGTGCTCTTCCACCTCTTCAGAGAATTACTTTCCAGTCAGCCTGAGGAGATGAAGAACACACCTCGTTTTTAACACAGCCTGGCCCTCCACACAGACTCCAAAGTCTGTGTATCACAGGTGATCCAGTCCTCATGACTGGGGAGGGGACTTTGAGAGGAGGTGAGGGAGATGTGAGAAGAACAAAAATATGAACTCAATAATGAGCCTTACCAGGAAACCATTAGGAAGGCTGCTCCTGACTGCAGCAAACAAGACCAGGTCCTAACAAGGAAAGAAACAGAGCTACCTAGTTATGCTGCAGATATAATCTTCCTTTTCTCCACGGCTTGTACTTGGCATCTGTAAAAAGCAGACACTCAAATTTCTCCCTCATCCCAATTTTCTGGGTGTTTCCAAAGCCCAGACTACACTACTAGTGGGAATGGAGAAAAGGATTGTTTTTCCAGGCAGCCTAAGACGTGGGACTAGAATTTTAGTTTTATTTCGTTTAATACCCAGGGCTTTCCCCAGTACAAAAATGCAGGCTTTCCCAATGTACCTTTTCATCCAATCTCATAGATGATGAAATAATAATTTCCCTTCTCTCCGAGGGTGATGTGAAACCCTCAAAAAGACTAATATACATAATGTCCAGACTTGGGGACACTCTGGAGCTCAGGGTTATATTTTTTGCCTTTTGGAATCACTTCTCCATACAGCTCATGCAGGTAGGAAGGCAAGCAGGAATACAGAAAGTCTCAGAGAAATCTCTGCAGACCTGACATTCTCTTACTCATTTGTGTGCCAAACCAGGCATGTTTCTGTCACCTTTGTGGTGATAGAATTGTCCTTGTCCTCCACAAAGCAGAGGAAACTGGAAAGATTCTGATCTTCCTTCCACCACAAAGGGGGCAACTTGGCTTCCAGGAACCTCTATTCTCTACAACAACCAGGCTCTTTTCATCTTGGCTTTCTTAATAAATATTTAGAGGGCAGTTCACGTTTTCCCTTCTCCTCTATGTAACAGAGCTGATTATTGCTAAGGTCAGGTGGCTCCATGAGCTAATTAATATTCACAGGTAGCAGTAAGAAATAAGTGCAAACCTCATCTCTCTCCTCAGCTTTAATTACAATATCAGTGCTATCAAATTCCATGTGGATACACCTCCTGCATCAGCTCCAAACAATTTCAGATGTGTATACAGGAATTCACAGCATCTTTAACTCATGATCTTCTGTCATTACCATATAATTACTCTAATGCATCTTTACTGTGCAACACCCACCAGAACTAACAACCACGAGTAATGGCAGAATAGAGACATCAGAGTGGAATTTCAGCTCACAGGGACCTGCAGCATTCCTTCCAGTCCCATTATTCAACATTTCTGAGCAACCTGACTCTTACCTGCCTTCCTTCCTTCTCTAAATTTACTTTATGAAACATTCATGTCATTCTAGCACTGAGAAGCCCCAGGTGGCACTGAAATCCCAGTGGGAATGTAGCACAAGTCAATGAAGTGGCAATAAATTGTTTCACCTTGATCAGCTCTCTGGATACAGGAGAGGAATAGAGAAAGGTGAGTCAGGGAAGAGCGGCTGCATTCTGCACCTTGTTGTGCTATGGGTGAGGATCTGGGCCCTGTGCAGACATGGGAAAAGAGGTTTGGAGAAATTTGACAGAAAATGCAATACTGACTACTTAAGTTAGCAAATATCCCTCAATTAAGTGCTGGTGGAGGTCAGATATAAAAGTCAGTTAGAGAGAACTGGGCAAGCTTCAAAGGGTCTTTGTGGCAAAAAGCTGAAGGATGAGCCAGTGCAATAACCTGTGAAATGACAAGCCATGGAGATGATTTTAGCCTTTCATTTCTACTACTATAGAAAATGAAGAACAAAGTACACATTATAAAGACATAAAATGGGATGAATTTTTGAACCTGTGTAAGGATTTTTAAAGAATAACTAGCTGCAGACATATCTCACAATGCCCTATGCAAAGTATTCCTGTGCCTTTGCAGAGATTTACAAAACTCTCTCAGTATATCAATTCCATCAGTCCTTTTACTTTTCTTAAATGGCAATCATTTCAAACTGAATAATAGCATCTGTATTTGTTGCATTTGGCTTTCTATGTGTTAACAGTCACTGTGATTAAAACATGTTATCAAGACTTGAAAAAGACAGTTAAACAGGAATGGCATTACATTGTCACCTATCCAAATTGTAATTGGTATTTAATTGTAGCTCTTCAAGCAAACACAAAAAGACAAACAACAAAGAAACCTCTGCTCTGATTGAAAGCAATTAAGAGAGGAAAACCCAAGAGAGCTAATATATGAAGTTTCAGGGAGGAAGCATTCCTTCCCTGAAATGCAAAGGCCCTTCTTGATTCTGAGAGGGGTAAAGCATGGGAATAGTGCAGCTGTTTCTGGGAAGTTGCCTTTTGAGTGGAAATGGAAATTAAAAGCTGCCAGGCTGATTTTTATCTCTCTTGTCAAATTTATATTGTATATGTTTGCTGATGCTCTATAATATCCCAGTTAGCTCTGTTGTTTGCACATTAACTGTTTTGTGTCCCAGATGCTCATACTAGAATCATAAATATTTTGTGAAAGATATAACCATCACTTTCAACAGCATAAACTAATTTTTCTTTCTAAACAGCTTTCCCTCTGTTCTTGCAGAAGACTCAAATAATCCCTGAAGTACTTTAGGATGGGCTTTTTCACCATCAGCTGGGAGGGATATGCAGGAGGCTGTTCCTGAGCAAAAGGACTTCCACAAAGTGAGTTTGCCTTTAGGGCTACACTGATCCCAGCCATGGAGAGATGGAGGCGAGGCAGTTTCAGGGGAGCTGAAGTTCCCAGTGCCTGAATCCAGGCTTGGGTCTCTCCAGGGCTACCTGTGTGACAATAAGGGTGATATGTGCAGTTCACGCATGGAACTGAAAAGAGTTCCCAGGCAATAGGCAGGGTTTGTGGTTTCACAGGGTGTCATCTCTAATTATCAGGAAGGTTCCTTGGTTCTGTTTCAGAATGGAAAAGGAAAATATTTTTATCTACTTTAACATCACACTGGCACTGGCAAATGATTCATGGGCTCTGGAGAGCACAGACATTACCAGCTCAGCACATTTGTGTACCAATCACCATTTGTCATATGTGAGTACTTCCCACAGTCCTAAAAAGAGATTTTTTTTCTGTATTATTTGCAGGAAATGTAACAAACTCCACACTGAACAGCAAAATAAAAACAGCACTTGATTGTTTTATCGAATAGTTGCCTATTTACTTGGCAAAACTTCACTTTAGGACTTTTTTTATGCAGTCTAATAAAAGGACCCCCACAGCTGTCTTCTCTGTGGAGAAAAGCTGTCGACATCCAGTATAATTTTCTGCATATTGAGTGAAGTACTTGAAAGTCCCAGATCCATTTTAATATGTGAGCTGCTCTCCCATTTGTATGCAGCTGGAGAGAGTAGTTTTATCCTCATTTTAAAAAGCCATATGATAGATTTCTTTCTTTAAACAAATACCGTCTGAAACTTTTCTTTCTTCTCGCTCTTTCCCCCAGCATACACCTTTCCTCTCTTGTTAGGCACCAGTGTGCTGAAATCACTGCACAGTGCTGACATCTCACTCGTTATACATAAATCTATGCCAGCACCATTTCTTTTTTGATGTCTCTGTGCATGATCTGCTGGAATAATTCCCAGATTAACTGTTTTTTAATATAATTTTGGCAAAAGAGTTGGTGAGGAAATTCCATTGCACTGCCTTGAATACGGTCTTCACTATCCTTTTCTGAATTTTCTGATCCTGGATATTGACAGCTGCCAATCCTTCCAACCCAGCCCTGAGCTCTCTCCAATGCTGATCCTGCAAGCACTTTGCCACACAGCACGAGGCAGCAGTGCTCAGTCCTTGCACAGCTATTAACTCTGATGCAATGAAATGTTGTTGTTATGGGTTGCAGGGAGCATGTTTAACATCCACAGCTATTTTTAATGATTCTGTCAAGAGGAAGGATTATAGCTCTCAAAGCACAGGGAGGTTTTGTGTAACAGTCACAAAGCTTTGAACTCTGCACACACCATGACTGAACATACTGTTCCTGTGCTTCAACACAGCCTGACACTGCAAAAGTCATGGCTGAAAAACAAGATATCTGAAGGTTATAGAACATTTAATGGCTCTAGTGTAAACAATACAGCACCAAGAACTAAGTGCCAAACATTACCCACCTCCCAGTCTGGATATGCCACATCTCACAGGCTGAGAATGACTCACTCAAACAAGCTCAGATGGCAAATGCCCAGGCAGGCAGGCAGGCTTGCAGTGATGCTACCAATTCAGCATGGAGCATGTGGTCCAAGGAGCAGGCACTGAGTAATTCTCCAGACAGTTCTTGCAGATGCTTTCACCCAAATTCAAGATTTCTGTTCTACATTTTTGTTTTGAATGAAAGTAAAGTAGTAGATTCTCAAATTTTTCTGTGGAATTAAAATTCTGAAAATCTTTCATTGAAAAAAAGAAATTGTTTTATTGCTGATAATTTTGTCTGAACAAAAAGGAGATGTCTGAAATGATAAAAATCTTGGATGATCCTGGAAACAAGAACCCTTATGAAGGCAGCAGAACTGAGAGCCTCAGGGTTCTTGGGATTGCTTGTTCTCACCTACCAACAGAGTAGGAACCTCAGAAATATGGGCATTCACTTTAACCAGAAAACTTGGAATTTACAGTGACCACTGCTGGAGGAGAAAAAGAGTGAACCACTACCGGGGAAGCTTTCCTAGGGCTACCAGGTTTCCACCTCCACTGGCTGGGTATTGGGGTAGGAATTAAGGTATCCAAATTTTTGAAGAAATGAGTCAAAGCATCAGGAGCCCCAACTTGGATCAGACATCTCAGAAATTCAAGGTTTCCTACTCTACCAAAGATACCTGGAAGATATGTGAGCTCCTAGCTGGGCTTCAGGAAGCCTGCTCAGTGTCTTGGAGCTGGAGGAAGGCCATACAGAATCCAACATAAAAACTCAGGGACCCAGAGAATTTCCTGTGATATATTTTTGATCTTAGTAACTCAGCATTTTCTAATGAAGTAGTGCTTACTGGAAAGTTTCTGCCTATTTCCATTTGGGAGGACATTATTCAGATGGACATGACACATTTTGGATGACATGAGAGAATTAAGTTTGGTCTTCTTGCCAAATTACATCCTGGCAGATAATTTCTTACTTATTTAAATCCACCTCATATTAACAGAGCACAATTTTTTAGCTCACATTCTGTCTTGCAGCTCTTGTACTGTTAAGTATTATGCACATTTCATCCCTTGTGCAGCTGCTTTTCACCAAATTTAGTCCCAGGTTAGAGTATGGGATCTGTATTTGGGACTGGGAGCTCTGGGGGTCTCTAAAATCACCTGTGCTACTGCAAGAACATCAGTGCCATATGAAGGATCATTTTTAGTACTGGAGAAATTTTTGCAGAGCAGGATATGGTCCCACACAGAATGGAACCAGGCTGATGTCAAATTATTTTATGCCATTACGGCACATGACTGCATTGCAGAGTGGCTCTTGTATTTTTCTATCTCCTCAGGAACATTTCTGTCCTACAATGGGGATCCTGCACTGATTCCAGTGAAGACCCAGGCCCCTATTGTGCTAGGCACTATAGCAACAGACAGTAAAAGGCAGTCCTTGTTCCTTTCTATCTAAACAGACAAGACATTGCCACAGATTTATTCTTCCATTTATAACAGTTGCAAAACAACTTGGATGAAGAATAAAAAATGCAATGAATAAGATGTGATGATCCCAGCTGTGGGATGGGTCCATATGGAGGTGGGAAACCCCAAGCCCGTGAAAGCATAGAGGGGTATAATCCTGAACCAGCTGAAGCAACATGAGAACTCCTACAGACTCTGCTGGGAGCCAGGATTTGCCCCTCTGTTCCTGTTTCACCAGGTGCCTGTGTGCATAGCACATTCAGAGTTGTAGTGATATTTCCAAATTCCCTGGCACTACAAGCAGAGCTGCAGTATGGTCCCACTGCTCCCATCAGGGGGATGAGCCCAGGCAGAGCCTGGTGCTGTCCCTGTGCCCGTGGTGCTGTGGTGCTGTCCCTGTGCCTGGGATGGTGCTGTGGTGCTGTCCCTGTGCCCGTGGTGCTGTCCCTGTCCCTGTGCCCGTGGTGCTGTCCCTGTCCCTGTGCCTGGGATGGTGCTGTGTGAGCAGAAGCAGAGTCCTGCTGCCCAGGCTCCTGCAGAGCCGCCTCAGAACAGCTCACTGGGAGAGCTCACAAGCTGCCCAGGTTCACTGGGCTGTCACCACATCACTGACCTACCACAGATAGTAAACTGAATGATTAATTATGGTCTGCAACACTCCATGGTCTCCAGTGCTGGGGCTATTTAGGTGACAGTGAACTCCCTGAACATACTGTGTTTCTTGCTGCAAATCCTCTCTCTAAGGGATACAGACTAAAAATATTCCTGAGGTACAGCTCGTAAACAGACATTCCCTGTCCTGATCTTGCTGATGTTCTGTGCTGTTATTTACTTACATTGCATAGCTCCCCAGCACTAATAGGAGACTCTGGTAACTTTTTTCTTTTCTTTTGTAAGCAATGCAATGCACAACAAAGCAGAGATGATAATGATTTAAAAGATGCAGGTCTCTTTTTTGGACATTCTGACTATGAATATAATATAATAGAGGTTAGAGTGATGCTTGTTTTTACTTCTGAGTCTATCATAAGATTAACAGTCTTTATTATTTTGCAGAACAAGCAGTAACGCCTCATCAAGGGTATAATCACCTCAGTCAAAAAACAAACAAGCTTTTACTTAAGGTGCTAAAAATATAGTTGAGAAACCTTCGATCTCAAGCCGTGTGATAAAATAGACTGTGTTGACTGAGCAAATCAGCAGCTGCTGCTGTGCCGGCTCCTGCACCCTAACAATGCTTGCCTTTTTCTCTCCCCACCAAATTTAGAGATGATGTCAGTGTAGCCAACCCCAGGAGTTCAAAAATCAGAAGACAAACCAAAATAGAATCACAGCGCTGATATCAAAGCCGTGGAAGTTATTGAAACTGAAGCCTATGATTTGGGGGGTCAGCCTTTAGATTTTTAATTCATAGCAGACAGCCTTCTCCCTTCCAGTTGTCTGCTCAGCTCTCCTGCCTGTCTGATATGCCCTATTTCAGAGTGAGAGACAACACTGGACAATGGGAAGCACAAAAGATTGGGAATCTATTTAAAGTACAGATAGAGCTCAATTCTCCACCGTATGTAGAGCCTTAATCCTGCAAAAACCTTCCCTGAATGCTCAGCTTCATTCATACAAGCAGCCCCATGGACGCCAGTGGGGGTCCCCTTGTACCTGAAGTTTGCCCCTTATGACTATTGCACATCAGAAATGTTGGCCTGCATCACAATATTAAGAATCAGCTAAGAATGAAGAGATCTTTGCTCAGTTTTCTCTGTGATCTTGGTCAAGTCTTGACTCATTCTATTCCCCAGCTTCCTGCTCTTTAAAAAGGGGTAGAATTTATCTCTACAAGGTTCTTGGAAGCCTCCAGAAAAGAGATAATAAAATGCAGAAAATTGATACATTGTCTCTTTCTGATGTAAATTGATTTCTAGATAACACAACTGGAAAGAAGGCTTAAAAATCAGAAGTATGTCATAATTAAATCTCCTAATAAAACCAAACTCCTAGAACTGGACTTAATCCACCACGGATCAAGTCTGACTGAGCAGCTGAGAGAAGCAGAGAACATTCTTAGTGCAGAGAAGACAAACTTACCTCTAATTTCACTCACTGGACCTTCTGCACTTCAACAGGAGAACAGAACCCTCTCCTAAAAAGAGCAGTTCCTGGGAGCCAGGAATAACTCATACAGGGATTTATCAAGATGTAAACCTTTAGTTTAATTTTTTTTCGTATCCAAAATATCAAATTCCTCTGAATTATAAATTAAAATAATTTATTCTATTTTAAAATTTAGTCTGAATGTACAGTCCAATATTTTGAAGCAGCAGCAGCATGTTACAAGGAAACAGTTTGTTGGGAAAGTACTCACTTAAAATAATGGGAGACTTTCATATTTTATTAAACATTAGAAATTACTAAAAGATACTACCTTAAAGAGGCAAACTGATGCATTTTGTTAATTAGACCATTAAAAAACTCATTTATGTGTAAATAAGTCTAGGTCATTAAATCGTAATGTACAGTGCCAACATGAAACTTCAAACTTTCTAGTCATGTTAAATGGCCCTAAAAATTAATTAAAAATAGAATCAGCATCAAAGAACTTACTTCCTCCCTGCTACTTTTAAAGAAAAAAGATGTATTTGTAGTAATAAAAAGTGCTATTTCTGCTCAGTCCTCCAGTCACACATTCTCTTGGTCTACAAGGCTTTGTTTAAACTTAGAGGTACAACACCTGTGTTTTGATATCAATGAACTGTTCGAATATTTTTAAAACACAGCAAAAAACAGCTAGCAGTGATATCATCACTAATTTTCATGAGAGCAAGAAAAGGATGTGATTTCAGTGAAATCACATCTTGTGAATTAACAGCCTAACAAGGCGCAACGAGTCAAAAATATTATTTGGCACAGTTGAAAAGGAAAGGCTAAAAGGTTGTCTTCTGTTAAGGTTTGTGAGTATCACAGTCACAAAGTCATATGTTCAGTTGTTCACAGCTTTATGAAAAAGGATGTATTTAGAGTTAAAACCTCTAGGAAATTTCCAAGATTCTCAGGCAGATTTTAGAAAACATCAGGAAAAAAAAATGCAAAAAACATTTCTGAAAGTTCAGCTGTCTATTCAGGAACAGAATAGAAGCTTTCTAGAGAGATCCTAGCAGAAGTTGTTGCCAAGACACAGAAGACAGGATTGCGAGGAACTGGAACTGGGCAGTGCAATGCAGGAGAGAGAGGCTGAGTGGTCAGAGAGGCGCTGCAAGAGAAGCCTGTGCATCCTGACAGCTGAACAAAATGAGACTGAACTAGGGGCCGAAAAGGGCACAGGAGATAATGGTGGGATGGAAGAGACACCGTAGAGAGCAGCAGAGAGTGCAGCCCGGGGAAACGGCCTGAGGCCACTCCAGTCTGGAGAGCAAATCCCAAGGGTGCCAGAATCCCACCCCTCATGTAAAAGCAAGCAGTAATTATCATTTCCATACCCACAGGTCACAGATTCAAACATAAAATAGTAACTGGTGAAGATTACTGATTTTCCTTTGTATACCCTTTAATGAACAGGTAAAATTCCTTTCTTTTCCAGGTGCCTAAAATCAAGAGGATGCAGAAATGCCAGTTCTGTGTGCTCCTAACCAGGCTTGCAATGCTGACATAACACATGGGGTGGGGGAAGGAAGGAAGGAAGGAAGAACAGTGAAAATCATGTGAGGGCTCTGAGGAGAAGGGATGCTTTTGAGGAAGTAGCAGTGACACCAGGTGAGCTGTAATGAGGAACTCCCACGGCCAGGAATGCTGCCCAGCCTTGGCAGGAACATTCTCTGCATTCCATACAAGACTCCATTTGCTTCCTGACTTAGGGACTTGTTGATATATGGACACATAAAACTCAGGGTGTTTAAAAATACAAAAATACTTGAATTGTTTTGAATCTTCCTCATCCACTTGAGCACACTCCACTAACAAAAGACATTCTCTTTGCCTTACATGCACACTGGATTCTTGCTTCGTAGATAACAATCTGCCCGGGAGCAGATGACTGACAAGAATCTTTTCACTGAAGGACTGCATTAAATATGGTTGTTCCTGCTCAAACCCAATATATGTAAATTATTCATGCTATATATGAAACCATATTACAGTTATATAGGAGAAGTAATTGCTCCCACTGTAGCATTCTTTGGAGTTGTGTGACACATGCACAATTAAGCATGACACAAGAAAATTCATCAAAGAATATTTAAATATACCTTAGGGAGCCACTGAATTTTCTGATGGTTTTACAGAAAGAAAACTAATTGCATCTGCACAATACAACAGTTTTGTAAGGGATGAGCTCATCAATACTTTTACTTTTTTCCCTGGTAATCGTTTAAAACAGTTTATTTAAATTGATTTTAAAAAATCACAAATTACTGAATGTTTTGAATATATTAAGATTTCTTCCATTTTAGGTATGCTTACTTGTTCCTACTGACTTTCTGCAATATCAGCAATGCATAGAAATTCTTTACCGATCAAGGTGGTATCAGAGTGGATAATAAGAGGCAATTATTCTTACAAAGATCTTGCACTTTTTCTAAGACTTAAAATTAAACTCAAGCTAATTAAATAAAATAATTCGTTGAAATCACTAAAAATTCTTCTGACATACATAATCAAGTTTGTTATAATGAATACATTTGATTTTAGTAAGACTAAGAGTTTTTCATCTGCAACGATATATAGACCCTCTGAATGCATTAATGTAATTATAAGAAATTCTGTAAACTTTCTAGATTATTGCTGTCTTGGAAATTCTCTTAGTGTTCAGAAATGTGCAGAAAGAATCAAATAAATACTTAATTCTGTTGTGACTTATCCAATTATCTGGTGGGGCATTATGAGGGACAGGCTACAATCAGTAGTCTGAAATGGTCAAATTTCACACAGCTTTGATGTTTTCTTAAGTGGCTTTCTGACAAATTGTACTAGATGTGTGTGCAAAATCCCATATGGAAGTCTGCTGGATTATATGGTCTTGCTTTACAATTTATCTAAAAGAATATTTTGCTAAGGCAATTTAATTCCTTGTTAAATTGGAAACAACAATGATGCTACTGATCCATTCACACACCAAGTTCAAGTTTCTTATTTCGAACACTGTGGAGCACTTAAATTGGAAGTCTTTGTTCCCCTTGGACAGGTGAAGATTGATTCCAGTGGTCTCCCAAACAGACTAAAAATCAGGATTGTTGAGATTGACATTTCATTGGTCTGAGCAAGAGAAGAGTCAGATTATTCTTTGCCAAGCTCTATGACTATAGAGCACCATCCTAATATTTCTAACTCTCTTCCCACTTCACTACTGATATTGTGACAGGATTTGTAATACCATTAGGCTGTGTTGCCAAGAGCAATTCTTTTAAAGAGTGTGACACTGAATATAGGCTCTGGCAAATGATGCCTTCAGTTAGAAAGTATTAATGTGACAGATCTCTTCCCAAACCTTTTACAGAGAATATGTCTTGACCAAAAAGTGACAAAAGAGAAAATAGTGCTTAAACCTGTGCAACATAGCACTGAGACAGAAAAATCTCTGCTGAAAATGCCTTTTTGTGCAAGAATTGATCTCACTGTCATTTTTAGTAATGTAAATCACAAAGAACCATTGAAATCAGTGGGAACTACAGCAGTATAAATCAGGTGTCATGAATAACAAAGTTGTAAGATATTGTTATTGGGTCACTTAGTTCTGCTCCATAGTTTTATTTTAGCTCTAACATTTATCAGCTTTGCTTATCCATACCAACTCTTACAATCGAAATATTTTCTGCACTTTGGCAACAATGGCTATTCTGGACTGGGTATTCACAGAGCAAGTAATAGTGAATTTGCCATAATGGGTCCATCTTCTGTTCTACAGCTCCTCTCATACTTTATGTGTCTACTTTATACATCCATAAAATATCTGAAATGACAGTAGGAAAAAAAAAAGGAGTGTTCCCTTTCCATCATATTTCTCTGACACATGAGATTTGATCATCTGCATTATCACAGCCACAAATAGGACAAGCAAACACATTACCCAGCCCCATTGCATACAGACAGGTTATCTGCCATGGAAATTCCTATGAGCTAATTATTTTCTGCATAAAAAGTTTTCTTTCATTTGTTCTAAGTTCATTGGTCCTTAACATCATGATGCATTTATTGCACTGAGCTGAAAAGGAAAAAAAAAACAAAAAAAAAAGCAGACTATACCCCAATCACTGTTCCTGCTACTTCCTATTCTTCCCCGAAAAAAAACAAAAACATTTTAGGCTGAGAATCTCCATGGTATGAAGTGGTAAATGATCCAGAGGAGTGTCATTTCATAACTTCTGAATCGTTATAGTCTTTGAGATGGTCTGTAAGTAAACCTTACTGTAGATCTCATGGGCTCTGTCACCTGTATATGAGCATTCACAGTCAGTCTGTACATCAATTGTCTTGACCAAAATTTTGAGTAACTCTTATAAAAATAGAAACACAGCTCTTGAAAATTATCACTGTCATATCATCAGGATGTCATGAAAGAATAATAAAATAAATGCAAACTTTCAGACTTCTAGGTATTATACTGTTCTACTGTTCTCACTAGAAACTCAGCTCTTTTTGCTGTTTGGTTTTTTGGGGTTTTTTGTTTGGTTTTGGGTTTTTTTGGGTTTTTGGGTTTTTTCTGTTTTTTAGGTTGGTTTCTTTGTTGGGGGGGGGAGGGGGGAGTGGTATTTTGATTTTTTTTTCCCTGTTTCTTTCTTAGTTAAAGATTACCCCACAAAGACACAGTGCTATTTTCCTGGGGTTTCGTTCCTCTGGAAATAATTTTGTCTAGTAATAATTTATAATCTCTAAAAATACATCTCCAGTTGTGATCCAGTTTCTATTCTAATGCTGCTAATTTATGGAATTAGCATTACTACTGAAGAAATTTATAATGCTGCATGTGATTATTGCTTCACTAATCACTGTGTATTCCACTGCTAGCTGTATGTGAGATCATTAATACATTATATGTATAAACATTAAGCTTAATGGAGTTAAATGATGATATGGAAAGGCAGGATGGCTAATTAATGATCACACAAACAATTAGTACTCTTTCTTACTTAATTCACAAGCTGTTCTATGAGGGACTGCAGCTTGCAGGGCAAAATTCAGTGCATCTCCTAATTACAAATAAGCTAGGGACTTCTGAAAGCACAGAATACCTCTTAACCTTCTGTTACTATAGACTGGTTTTAAGCTTCTCAGCAAGATTTTCCCTGGTCAGAAGGTAATTTAAAAGAAAACCCTTTCTACTATTTTTATTGGTCACCTTTAAGATGGGACCTAGTCAAGTTTTACATTTAAGAGACACTTAATGAAACAGTCTTAAATGGTCCTTAATTGGTTCATGTGAAATGGCTGTGTTGGTACTTAGTGCAGTTCTGAATTTCACACTAAAGGCTTATTTCTAGTAACCCTTAACTCATGCTGAGTATACCTCTCTCCCTTGTGCATAGCCTCATCAAAGACTGGTATTGCCAGAGTAATTGTCTTTCTCTGTTCTACAATTCTAAATCTTTGGATTGATTCAATTAATTCTAACTTCATTCTACTATAGGACAAGCTATAAAAAGCATCTATGTGAATTAAAAACCTTCCATTCACTGTTTCCATCTTACATATAGACTTTAAAATAACAACTTGTGTCCTCTCAAATGAGGTTCAGTCCTGTTACAGAGGAAGACCTGTTGTGACGCAGAGAATTTCAAACAGTCCCTGTCACAAAATGATCAATGAACCAACAGAGAATTCCATGGCAAAAGTTATTTTGGAAGTTGTCATTAACTACAATGCAAGACAATTTCCTCTTAATGCAAGACAATGTCCGTTACAACCAAAATATTGGGAGATCCATCCATTCAACAATCTTCTTGCAAATCACCTTAACTAATCAATAGCAAAAACCAAATTAATTTATTTTAAAACATTGAGTAGCTCTGGAGTTTCACTTATGAGTACATTTAAATATCCTAATGATTCATCATTCAGTGCTTTTCATTAACTGAAAATGGCTCAATAACTTTCATTACCTAGAAAAGTCCAATAATAATTTTAGGGCTTTGCAAGACAGTGCTGGCTCTTTAGGAACACATAACAAGAGATACAATTCTGAGGTGCCTAATGATGTACAATTATCTTAAACATCTTCATCACACCTTGGGTTTTGTTAATGGGATACTGAGTAATCCAGGCAACAGGCTTGGCCACATAATGACTTCCACAATTAAAACAAAAACATCTTGATCATGCCATTCAAAATAATTCCAGGAAGATATATTAAGCATAATATAGTAAGCATGTACTCAGAACACCTGGAAAGTGTTGCTTTTCTCCTGTCCCCTGGGCACAAACTGGCAGCCAAAATACTAGTAATTTAAAAATTTGTTTTCACAATTTTTAATAATTTATGGATTATCATGGAGTTTTTCAAACTACCTGTCACATATTACGCACAAATGTTTGAAAAAGTTTTTTAAAAAAGTTTCATATTCTTTCCAGGGACTCCTTCTGCAGGTGTTCTTGCTGAAGAATGTTAATTAGTAAACTAAAAATAGCAACAATTAAGTTGTGTTCCACAACTTATGGACAAAAAGAAAACAATACAACAGTAATGTAACAAAACCAAACATGAGAATTAGGATGTGGAACTGTGTTGGGGACTGCTACCTGACTGCACCTGTAAACATAGAAATAAAATATAAATGTTTAGAATAAAAACAAGAAGTGTGATATTGCTTTTCAAGGCAGTGATGATAACAACGATAACTGTGATTTGAAATGCTTTTCATTATTTGAGTAAAGTTTAAATAACGACTTTATGGTCATTCTTCTACTAATTCACTAACTGATTTGAACAAATTTCATTTCAATATGAACCTTGTCATTTGATATATGCCATAGAGAGGAAGAAGAGAAAGAGCTGAGGAAATATAAATGTCTCATTTTGAAGAATTATACCTCTCTCTTCCAGCAGAACGTGTCATGATTAAGTAGTGATGATCCCTTTGAACCATTACTCTGTGTGCTCATCTGCCAGCAGAGATTTAAGCCACTTTCATGTCATACAATGGTAAATTATTCTGGCAATTCTATTAGTGTTTTATTTCCCACATAACTCCACTACATTCTAGGAAAAATAGTTCTTCTCATTCTGAATTACAAATCTAAACACTCTTGGATGGTTTACTTGATTGAATATGATAGTCTATTATGTAAAAAAAAAACTACTGAGAATTTTAAATCAGGTAATCATTGACCCAACTGACTTAAATGCTTCAGACAGAGCTGTTAATGTCTGCTAGGTCAGTGCATGTGCTATTAACTCATAAACTAAACTCCTCTTTGAATCTGCTTAAAACCTATTAGGAAAACTGACAGAAATTCCTTTCCTGGGGAATTCCAAGCTGATATCTTGTGTTTCATTCACTCCACAATGTAAAAAAAGAAAACCTGAATACTCCCACATGAGACTTAAATAGAATGTTATCACAGGGGAGAGCTGAAGAGCTGAGTAACTTACTATGGAAATTCCACCTGCTTTTAACTCATTCTGTGCTGAAGACAATTGAAACTGGTTGAGGTGTGGAAGGTATTAAAAGAAATGATTGTGGGATATGGGAGTATAGAAAGCACATTCCCATCATTTGTATGTGTGATCAAATATCCCAACCCACAATTCATGAAAACGTCCCTTTTTTATGTAATCCACTGAGAAGAGATTGACTCCATCACCTTTGTAATTGCTCTTCAAGTGGCTGTAGGTAGCTTTAAATCTTTGCCAGATTAAACAAGGGCATCTCCCTCAGCCTGAGGGCTGCTGCTTTGAGTCCCTCATGGTCTGGGCCACCCTCCACTGGATCCACTGCATTTTGTCACCCTCCCTGTAGCTCTGGAGGGCCTGAACTGGTGCAGTGTATGGGGGAGCAGCCTCAGCAGAAGGGAGAAGACACATATAATGTAGCCCAACTGGGGATTTGCCTTATCCCTGCTAAGGGCACTGGCAGCTCTTGCCAGGCTTGCATCACTCCAAACCCTTCCCAGCAGTGCTGGCTGTCTCTTTGCCAACAGGTTCCTCACCTATATCTGTACAAATTTTTGTGCTTCACTTTCTTCATATTTATTAGGTTTATGTCAGCCAGATTCTGGAGTTTTTCCAGATCCTTCTGCACTGATGCAGAGGCCTTTTTTTTATGTCCCACTCCTATTAAGTATCATCTGCAATTCTGCCTGCTGTCTATTTACCTGTATCATCCAGATGACTGACAAGGACTTTTGACATCAGCAGGAATTTCTAAACCTCCTAAAATGAACTATTGTGCATTGGTTTTCTGTATTCAGTAAAAATCAGAATATTTTTTAGTGTGTAAATTTATACCAACCAATACATCTATACAAATTTTTCTATTCATCATATACTACAGTCACATATAGACAAATAAAAGTGAATCACAATTTGCCCATTTACAGGCTGTACCACTCAGATCCATCAAGACTGGGGCAATTCTAGGCCTGTCATGATGTACAAAAGAGCAGCCTGGTGAATAACACTGTGGAGAAAAAAACCTGTCTTTTCCTCCCAGGTTAGGCAGAAGGCAGGCAGGCATTTTCAGCATTGTGATTTTGGAGACAGGTACCTCAGATCCACCTGCTTCCTGAAGCTTGCCAGACCACTGCAGTTATTTTGCACAATTCTGTCACTTCAGCAAGCCAGCATGCAAATCCTCCCTGTTCCACCTTATGTGGACACACCTGCCCAGTTCAATGTCAAGCACAAACAGAACAATGGGGGTTTCCTGTAGTCAAAAATAAAACAGGACTTAAGCTTGAAATATCTGGCTTTAGAATATCTTCCAAGATCTGTCTCTTGTGGCTATCTCAAATTCTAGCAAAGCTTTGTTTTTTAAGAAATGATTTTATAAAAACTGTTTTTATACAGCAGGAAAACGGGAAGGATCTACATCTACCTAATCCATTTTAGTTATCAGTAAGCATTCATTAATATTAAAATGTCTATTTGGCATTCTTTTCCTAGTCTCACATCTTTTACAAAAGACATATATATTATAGAGCAAACAGATCTTTCCCACAAACACAACTTCTAAAATAAAACAAATCTTATTTAATATAAAATTGAATCTAATTCTTTCAATGTATACTAAAGGAGCATTTTAAGGCGCTTTTTTTCCACAAGTGGCAGATGTCATGAATAATAATCCACAAAATCCTCTGAATTCGAAAGAAGTGTATTACATAAAACTTTCAGTTAAATCTCTCATAGCGCTCAAACACACTGAACAGTGATAGTAGTAAAACATTAAAGGCAAACCATTAGAAGTAACTGAAATAAAATTTGATATTTTAAAAATCATTTAAAAGGATAATACTTCTCCCTGTAGATCTCTTCACAACACTTTATGTAGGCTAAACAAATGTAGCTACCTACTGAATCACTGCAATTTCTGTTCCAAAAACTGAAGTGCATGTAAATTTTTCTGAAAAAAAAGAGCAACATCTGCCCTTTAATGTGCTAGAGAATGTAATACTTTCACCTTAAGAAAAAGAGAATCAGTAAAAATGACCTTATCCTTTTCATCTTTAGATATCTTGGGGGAAGAAAATGAAACAACACAAATAAAATACAGTTTAGTGGAAAACTAAACATCTTTTAAAATATTGTCCCAATAGATCTTCGTTTTCAGCGGATCAGTAGTGGTAAAGGATGAAGAAAAGAGCGAGCTATAAACTGCTTCAATAGAAGCCAATTAACCCCTGCTTGCTGCTGCAGCCCCTCTGCCAAGTGGGCAATGTGCACTGGGGCTGTGGAACTCCAAGAATGAAGCAGTTAAATGAACTCTGCCAGAATAATTGCCCACTGAGACAATAACATTCACTAATGCATATGCAGATCCAAAGCTTGTGCTGGTTTCTGACTTTAAAACAGGATGTACAGTACAACAGAAGGTGTTTTCCAGTCATCTCCTGCTAATATCCCCAGGCTGGGAGACCTCTGGAAAGAAATAAATCAGGCCTTGTTTATGTTAGGAGATTGCATATGAATGATGGACACTTCTTCCTTTAAATTAACCCAACTCAGTGAAGAAAACCAAACTTACAGAATCAGAGATGACTAGAAAATATTTTCCCTGTTAGAATTTTAATGTGAAGGTATCACTTCTTTTCATTAAAGTTATTGAACTGGAATGCACTGTAAGAAAGCTAATGGCTTCAGTAAGTGTTTTTGAAATGCTAACTTTTGTTTAAAGATCAGCCAAGTAGCACAAAATGCTTTGCTACACAGCAATTAATTTTAGGTGTGTAGCACTTCCCACAGTAATTCTACACCTAGCATTTTCAAAATGCGAGAAAGTCATGGCTCTGCCAAACCTGATTCTGATATAGATTTTACTTCATGAAACTCCCACAAAAAACTGAGCTATGATGGCACCATATTCTTTCAGTCACAAGTAAATTATCCCCTCCTCTAGACAAAATACAGCAGTGATTTAATTTTGTACAGCAGTACTATACAATAGAAAGTGGAAATAAATGAGTCTACAGGAAGAATTGGTTCAGACAGAATTGCATTACACAGCCATCTGATCAGGGTTTAAGAGAAGATTTGTTGCCATGCATTATCTACACATAGCACCTAGTTTGGAATATGTTAAAAACTCAGGGAATTCCCTCCCTGTAGTTTTGAGTACCTTAAATTTGCATTTCATTTAATTTTAAGCACTTTCATCTATGAAGTACTCTCTGATATCTTCTGGGTATTGGTAGAGTGCTACTTGCTGAGTCACTCATTTTCCCACTCATCAGACTCCTTGATTTCCATTTGCATTTTCATCTGTGCCCTCTCCATTGTCTTCTCTGAGCAGTCCTGGATTTGGTGATCATCAATGATATGCTATTTTGTAAGTTATCTGTAGTCTGAATCTAACCTCTTACATGCCTGAAAGAGTCTATATGGAGACAGCAGAACAAATTTAAGTATTTGCTTTAATGTTTTGAAACAGTCCAATCCTTCTTTACTTTACTAAAGGCTGATGAAAATTCATCAGAGATGCCTGAAAATGAAATGCACAGTCATTAAGTTGTGATTATACTGGAAACACCACAGCACCCAGAGACTGTACAACTAAATATATACAGTACAGCAAACAGACAAGGAAATTTCAATTAAATAAGGTTAATATTATGTTGGCTTTTGCTAATTTAATGCTCACTACAGCAACAAATGCAAGACTCTCTTGCCTCTGCTCCCTTGCTGTTGAGATAGACAAGCCTCAGTTCTCAGAATACACAAGAACAGTTTGTGACTGACTTAGAAAAGTGAATGTGAATGAATTAATCTGGTGGGTATTTCCCTCCTTCAGAACTCAAATACCATCCTCTCCCCTTGGATGTTTCAAGCTGACCCCCATTTAGATCAATGGCACTTTATGTGTTTCCTACTTAGATCAATGACACCACATAAACGTGGCTGAAGGAATCAATTTCTTGGCACTTTACACGTATTTCACAGAGTTAATGAAACACAACATAAAAACAAGCCACATTCTGAAACAAGGAGGTAACAATTTGGAGCACTTTCACTAAAATTCACAGATTTATCCTCCACTGTACAAAACACAGTAAAGTCTTTTCCCTGACTCAGCTCCTGGTCCTTGGGATCCTTTCTTTGGAGTCTATTCCAGATTTGTTCACTGCTCATCATTAATGGATAATTATTGTGCCCATCAATATTTACAAACACTACTTTTTTTCTGATGCAGTACACCTCTCTGTAGTTTCATGTTATACCAGAGAATTAGAATCCTGCCTCTTGCAGGGTTAGACAGTAGGCTGAGAATTCATTTTCCTTGACCTCACTTAGGATTAATTTGACCCAAAGAATTCAAAAGTATTGGTGAAGACTTTGAAGGTATTCATAAATCCAGTACAGTAAACTCTGGCATGGAAGATTAGCTTTTGCCTCAGCCTAAATGTAGAGGCTAAAATGTTGCTCTGGGTAATACCTGCACAGGCCTCAGAAGGGAATAGGGCTGTAATTAAAAGCAGCACATGACCTCTGCAAGAAATATCAGCAGAGACAGATTCCTGCAACTAGTAAGATTGAGGTAGGAACAAAAATGAAAAAGGAAAAATATTTTTTAAATAGCTTTTAAAGTATTTTTATCCTATTTTCAGAAGAAACAAGGCAGAATATATGTCTGGAAAACTGAGACTTTTAATCACACAGTTTTTCTTGGGTAGAGATTTCTGGTGAAAACTTTGAAGATGCTTTTGCACAAGCTTTGGCAGATGATTAGGAATATAAGGTCTGGTATTCAAGACAGTCTCAACAAAGTCATCCTTTCAGCCAGTTTCAAATTTTACACACTTTTGCCTTTAGGAAACACTGTCAAAATGGCAGAATGGGCAAAAAAAAAATACATAATGAAAATACAGTGTAAAAACATGTATCCTATATTTTAGAAATTATAATAATATTAAATCACGTGGGAATGAAACCCAAGAAGCTGATAAAATATAAGCATTGAAAAGAAGAAGTTTACAGTTTCTGTGTTTTGTTCCTTATTTGCTGCATCTAATTTCTTTCCTTATAAATTGAACATTCTTGTTCATGCTGACTGTACAAAGTGCTGCATTCTGCCAGCCACTCTGTTAAGCTTCTATGAGAGATTAGTGAATTAAAAAAGGTGAGGAAACAGGATAAAGAAACAAACTCTTCCCTGGTTTTTGTACTACAGTCATTTCCCCTCAGGCTAGAAACCTCTATGTATTTGGAGACAACAACCATAAAGTAAAGTGTTAAAGAATGAAAATAGATTTTGGAGAAAATCTAATTTGGTAGAGTATCAAGTAATATGAGATATTTTTTCAAAAAGTGAATAATTTTCTTAGTTTCCAGAGTGTTTCAGGGCACAAACTGGATTTCCAATGGAAATTTTTTAAGGACTTCAAAGACTGATGAATTCTTTGCTTACTCTTCAGAATATCTGAAGTCAAAAAGTAGGGGAAAGAATTTAGCTATTTGCATCAGTGTTAACAAACAGGATCATGACATATTTCCCCCAAGAGATATATGAAGAGTAGCAAGAAAAATGTATTCTCTATAGCACAGTGGGATGACCAAGCATAATTAGCAAAGGACTATATGGACTTAATTCCATTTAATGTTTAATAAATCTTATCTTTAAAATATTCCTCTGGTAACTGTGCCCAAAAGATGCTTCTAGATGCAGTTTTGGAAAATTCTTGGGTGCTATTTCTGCAAAGAATAACCTCTTTGCTACTGGGGTTTCACTGCTGAGGCTGTGATGCTTAGAGAAGGATTTGTTAACCTACAATTGCTAAGGTTGCACTGTCTGCTGGGACTTCACTGAAAGCCTGTAAATTGTTTAGAACACTGTTCTGGGTGGATCCAGATACATCTGTGGAAATTTTAGGAAATCATCTGGGTCAGATTGTACCCAAGGGAGTCAGCAGAGTTAAACAGTGCTTTTCCACAGAAACCCCAACCATTTCCTAAACAAGATAAGGTAATTTTGTTCTAATCTAGGAAATCCAACAGTAATGACAGATGGGATCACACAAGCACCATCCACAGGTTTCCAGGGGCAGGGAGAAATGCTACTGGTAGGAACAAACACACTTTCCAGCTCTCTGGAATGCAGATTAATGCTGTTGATTAACTCACATGTATCAATAGCAAATAGCAAATTATTCCCAGCAGCCAGCCCAAGGGAAGAAAACTGATGACAAGGTGGTGAAGGACAAAGTGAACCTGAGTCATCCCCAACACCACATACAGACCTGTTCCACTGAGAGACCCTCCCAAGTTTTGTCTGCACTTTTTTCCTTAAGATATCCCATAAGGTGATTGTAGAATATGCCCCCAATTGTCAATGGAGAGCTACATTTTTAGAGTATAGGAAAATGGTTCTTCAGCCTCTCATATATTGTTTTCTCCTATTGATTTTGTCTTGATTCAAGGGAAATGTATTCACAGGATCAAAGCAAATTATTAGCTTTCTAAAATCTCTCAGATTTCTGAATTAAATTCCAGTTGGGAGGAGTAGTAAAACAATTCTGTGTCAGCAAGTAATTTGGATTCCAATTTTACAAACACCTTCTCTTGTTTTATCTACCTTTTGTTATTTTTTTTAAGTTCAGACAAAAATGGTCCTTCAGAATTATGAATTTGGGAATAATTTAAAACACTTGGGGTAGAGCACAAAGCATGTCTACTAGGAGTGCCTTGGATGCTTCCTTTTTTCCAATTTTTACATAAACAAATTCACATGAAGTCTGAGAAAAAAATATTAGGTCATTTTCTTTTTCTGTAGATTTAACTGTTTCTACAGCTCTGCTGCAGGTTTGTACAGATGCCTTTTTTAGGTTTTCTCTTCCCAAAAAGGCAAATTGTATCAACCTTTTGTGTTTAGCTGCACAAGTTTTTAGAACTACAAAACCAACAGACCTTTCTGGATTCTTTTAAAGCAGGAACAGTTCCCAGCATGCTGGAAAGCCAGTGGCAAAAGCAGCCAACCTGTTACTGTTTGATAGCAGTGGAATGACAAAAGGAGCATTTCCAGAACACAAAACTTTCTAAACAGGGATTACTTGATATCTCCCAGTATTAAACTAGATCTGATTAATAGAGGAGAGAAAAACACAAGATCAAATCTCTTCATTTTTAGATAAAAGCAGAACGTGTCTGAGTGGAAATACAAGACCAAAAAATTGCTTTCCTGGTTGATCAGAATGGAGAAAAGTAACAAAGTCATTGTTTAATTATGGAACAAAACTATTTAATGAAATAACTAGGTAACAGGAAATTTAATACTAAACACTGCTCAAAACAGTGCTTGAGAAAAGATTTTTCAGGACTATCAAAATGAGTTGCAATAGGGAGTCATCTTTCTGAGAAGATCCCAGAGAGCCCCAACACTGCACCAGGAATTGTCACCTTTGACTCTGCACCCTGGTACAAATGTCGTAGAGAAGGCTGTATGGAATTACATATGAAAACAAAATACAAATGGCATTTGGGGATAAACTCTGAGAAACCAAAGATGGAGTGATAGGCTTGTAAGACACCTTTTCCCTCCATATATTTTTGTGAACTGTGGGACCCATCCATTGTATAAGTGGAAATTAGATTGTGTTTCTCTGTAATGAGAGCTGTGTTCAGGGGAAAAACCAATGCACTTTTTGTGAGGAAGCCCTGCGTCAGCCTGATCTTATGTCTCCCCAGTTCAATAGAAATGAGGAAGAAACTGCCATGGATTAGCCAGGAACGGCTAGGACAGAAGTCTGGTTCTGTGACATGAGCGAAAGGGAAACCTTTTTACTGAATAACAGTTTGGAAGAAAAATCTGCAAGAATCTGTAACCTCACTGAGTTCTATTTCCTGCCTGTCTTCTCTCCCCTTTCATCATTTATATGCCCCTTCAAAGCAAGGCTCACAGGCTCTGTTTGAGTAACGCTTATTATGGCCTGATGAAGTTGCTTTGTAAAGTGAGATAAAAAGGAGAGAATAGCAGAGGTTACTGAGATGGCTAGATAGGCAATTATTTCTATTCATATGACTAATCTTGCACAGTAAGTAATCTTCAAAAACCACCATTTACCTAAATTATCTGAAGCAATTAGCAACATGGATATTTACTTATACTAATCTAGCAGAAAGCTTGCCCCTGAAAAAAACAGGAAAGATATTCTTCATATATTGTCCTCAGAAATACCCAGTATTTACATTATGTAGCCCCTCTCCAGGGAAAATCAAATCTTTAGAAGCTATTTCTATAAAACTAGCAGGTTTTAATGTTACTCTTCCCTTGGGTCAGTCCCTGGATTTGCACTGGCTGCTGTAGCTTCAAAGACTAAAGAGCTGACAGAATCATCTTTAACATCATCTTCTTCTACATCTGTATTCATTAAGAAGTTCCACACCTTGCAAATCTCTGTTTTCACCCATCTAGAATAGTTAGAGGCAGAGAAATAATCTGATAAAGTATAATTTTATTTTCTCCTAGTACATAAAATTTTATGGGCAGCCTATAATAACACACCTAATAAAATCTACCGTAATAAATGACAAGATCATACAACATTATCACTGACCAAAGGCAAGAACCAATAATTTTCCCTTCAGTCATTTGGTAAGTCTATTTATCAGCATGGTCATGCTGAGTACTTCAAGAATGCTTTATTCAGACATGCACTGAATGTTCTGTTTTTTTCAAAAAGGTCTTATGAGCCATTAATGTCACTGCTATTTATTTTACTATCTAGAACAAGTCATGAAGAAAGAAGTTTATCTAATCCCAAAGCACCTTGTTCTTGCTACTCTGTACAGCCACCTGCAAGAATACAGCAGGTGAAAGAGGGAATCCAGAACAGAGATATATTTTCAGCCACCTGCTTTCCAGGTCTAGGAGAGCTGGACAGAGAGAAGCACAGGCAGTGGTTTGTTGTGTTTCACCACCTTACTGGGAGTCCAGCTTGGCAGGATTTGGCACTGGGGTCACCTTTAACAGCCCCGTGGCTGTTCATGAGCTCTACAAGTCTTGGAAATCCCAATACTGCCTCTCTGGCTTTTTAGTTTTCTAAAGCAGTGAAATTTTCCAATGTAATGCTGATTCCCTGACAAGAAGCCAAAATTAGAATTTTTTTTCAGTGGGTAAAGCTTATTCAGCTCAGCCCCGTAGATTTTGTTATAAATATTACAAAACTCAATATGATCCTTGTAGTACTGAGTTCTAGACTAAGGATAAGTTACAGTGATGTCGTTTCCTGTCTCAGCATTAATTTACTTTTATTTCTAACACTAGTATTTGTATTTATATATGTTTTGATTTGGTAGAAGCTTTTGCAGGAAAAGTAAAGTTCTTATTTAAGTCAAGATCTATATTAAGATCTCTTAATACATCTTTTTTTGGGTCCTCTCAATAGCAAAATATTTAAGATGCTTATTCATGATCTGATTTTCCATCCCTATATTTAAGTGGAAGAATCACAATTGCTGCATTAACCCAGCGTCATGTGAACTGGCTCATAAAAATGGATGGCATGATCATATCTGGAATTTACACAGGACCCTATTCAATAAAGCATATTCTGTCCTTACTGTAATATCATCCTCCAGAGCTTTAAAGTCTTTCAAGTGGAATAAAGATGTTGCTATAATGACAGTGAATGTAATGAGATTAAATGTAGTTGGGAGTCAAGGTAAATGGCCTTACATCAGAAAGATTGTAGTAACACAGATCCTTATAATGAAGACAAAGGATATTACCAGCACATTTTTGCTACATTTCTTTGGCAAAGCAAGGCCACAGCAGGACATGCTATGTAATATGAATTCTGTGTTCTTTTCAGTATTTTACATTTAATAAAACCTGCATGCTTTTAGACATAAAGGAATAACTAAAAAGTATCTTCAATAAGCATCGAGATCTCTGCTAGCAATGGTAGCATCTCTTAAAAAAACCCGACAATCTGTTTTATTTAGGAATTAAAAGAATTTAATGTAAGAAATTGCTTTAGAATTGGGATAATTTTTTGCTGTTAAATCAAAATAATCACAGGGGAGAATTCAAGGCCCATTCTGAGTCTGCCCAACAAAGGACACTACAGGTTTGATGCACACAGGTTTGCCCCAAGCTTGCACATTATTATGCAGAGCTTTATTCCAATAGTAAAGCCTAACTGGTTCTGAATTTTACTTTGATTCTATTACTTTTAACATTTCTGAAGGAATTTATTAATAATTTTGTCCTATTTAACTTGAGAATCTACCTTTCAATACATGAAATTAAAAGAGATGCTCAGGAGTCTTATTTATCACAGAGGTCAGCAAGGTCACAGACTGTTATCAAGCAACCAGGGATCTTTGAAATAATATTAGCTTTAATGTTAGCAATGTCTGTCTTAAAGTGCTAGCCTACACTGGGAAATAAGCAATAAAATATGACAATACAGGGTTCTGAGAGATAAGGTTATTTCTAGCAATAGCAAGTCACGTACCAGTGGTTTGTCCCAGCAATACTCATCTTTGTACATAGGAAACATAAGATATTAAACAGAACTTTCATGAAAACTTTTAGTGGTAGTTGTGCTCTGATTATTTATTCTATCTATTAAAATTAGTAGTTGGTGAAGATAAGTGTTTTCAAAAAAAAAAAATTGATTTTAAAGAGAATTTAATATCAATATCCCCTGATTAGCTTTAAAAACATAAACCTTAAAATCTAAAGGCCCACATTTCTGAAAGCCTCAGATTCAATACAATCCCTAGAAATGTACCAATAGTGGTAAATGAAAATGAGCTCTCTCTGCCTGTGGGTAGTTACCTAGCTCTGTAGGTTTTCATATGTGCAATGACCAGGAGATTCTCCCAGTAAAATCCCTAGGGATTGAGGGTGGATTGCTGCAAATCCACCTTAATTAGTTCTGCAATTTATGTGCCTAAACTTCCTTTCCCATCCACCTGATTAGAAGGCAAGTTTTTGGGTAGACTTCTCTTACTCAGCTGAAATAAAAATGGAAACAGCAGTATCAACATAAGCAAAGTGCACAGTGGAACATGTGCGCTGCATGACAGGCAGTTATTTAGGAGCTGCTTTCTAAATTAGCAATATGCTAATGTTTATGGTTTTTCCAAAAGACCTTAATTACTACAAAAAATCATTTGATTGTGAAAGGAAAGCAATAAAAGAGAGTTTAACCTTAACAGATTATAGTCTCCTACTGCTGCTGTGAGTCTGGAGGAGCATGAAAGGAAAACCTCCCTCTCAGGGACTGCACAGGGCAGAGTCACCAGCACCAGCTGAACAAACTGCTGATCTCATCTCTGGTTAGAAAAGAAAAGAAACCAGCTCAAACCCTTCCACATTTCTGTCTTTTTGATTTCACCTTCTGCAAGGCAGCTTGGAAGGTTTCTGTCTTCTGAGATGTTGCAAGGTGCCATATGAGTTTGTTTTACCTATCCAGACAGAGCATCCATAGCTCATGGTGGGCTACACTGGAAACAGAATGAAAGGCAATTCACTTCAGTAATCACCCAGCAAATCCTTCTCTGAATCTCAGCAGAGCTTGCAATTCACACAGCTTTATTTGGCCCTGCCTGCTATTGAATTTCTGCTAATCCTAACAAAAGCCAAGTTTATTCTGTCTTCTCAGAATTGACATCACTTTCTCAAGGTTAACAAACTATCACTCTGTTTAATTGTCAGTAGAGCTGCCTTATTACTGAATTTGTGGTGTCAGAATAAACATCCTTTGTTGCATTGACTTTCCTGTCTATGAAATGAGACCTCTGATGGTAACTCAGCATGTCTAATGTAACCAAAACCAAGAGAGGAAAAGTGTAATATGAGTGTGAAAGCTCAAGAATGTGGACAGAATCATCAGCACTTCATACATGGCTAAGAAAGCCTAAAAATGTCCTCTTCAAATAATTTATCCAAATATCTTACAAATATTGTCAACACATGAAAAACTCAGCAAAAACAAGTTTGACTTTTGTAGCAACAGAGTCCTGAAGTCCCTGTGCATAAATCATTGAGCGTGTAAAATCAACTTACAAAGCCCAAGTTCTCTATGTTACTTCAGTCTTCACCAAAACTTGCTCCTGCAGAGATCCTCCTCTTTTGAAATTTTGTTGTGATCAAAGCAAATTGAAAGAAAAGAGATTAAAAAAGCCTGACCTACTTCCAAAGCTTGTTCAAGTGACGTGAAGTACTACAATGTTATGGAGCCTGAAGAGGATTTTTGCAGCAGTGTTTATATCACCTTCTGTAAAGAGCCCTTACTATTTGCAGTCTTTCATAATAAACTTTGTAATTTGAAGCTGTAAATAAGTGTAGGTAAGTGTTAATAATGAAAGAACAGCAAAGTTTTGGAATTCAAAGATACAGTCGGGGCACTATATATAAAATAAGCTCTCTACTAAATATTCAGGTGCTGACAGCAAGGGAGGGAAATTCTGCCTATCTTTAAAATTACAGAGGAAAAAAAACAGAGCACAGCTACAGCAATAAAATGCTTTTTCTTGAGAAGTGAGGATTTGAAGGGTACACCTCAGATACACTTGTTGGAAAAATCAAACTTTGTAGGAGCTCTTTGGAGGTGAGAACACTTTAGCTCAGAACTAAATGCAGGATTTCCTCTACAGCTTACCTTTCTCTCCATATGGCTCTTGTCATTCCTCCCAGAAAAAGCTTCAGAAATTTAATTTAGCAATATAAACACTAGGAAGGTCAGAAGAGGTGTAGATTCTGGAGTATTCTTATTTTTAATTTTTGGTTATTTCTAAGAAACCATGGCAATAGTGACCAAAAAAAAGTGAAGATTATATTAGACATAAAGAGAAATTGGAAGTGACTTTTTATCACTAGTGTTTGTATCTATGAAGGTTTCAGCAGAGCCTGTTATTACTCTCTTCCAACTGATTAAATGCTTTAAAACCCTGGCATGTTTTACTATTTTGTAAATAGGAAACAGGCAATATTTTATTCCATAAAAAAGTAAGATTCAGGAAGCTAAATCTGAGCCTTATTGGGAAAGCAGCATGTGGAATAAAAACTGCCAGTAGTCATCAGTTGTGTTTTATAATGACTTTAGGGAAAAATTTTGAAAAGGAGAGAGAGAGAGAGAGACAGTACCTCCTGTGCTGCCTGACGCAAGTCTAGAATGAAGTGACTCATTTGTGTGTTTTCTTTCTTTTGAACCTGGTGAGTGTTTGTTCCCATCTCTGTTCTCACAATCATCACTGCTATCTCCACTTTACTGGAAGATGGACATTTAGAAATCCATAATTTTACTTCTTTTTTTTTTTTCCTGTGCTGGTGGTAATTATCATAAAATAAGCAATAAAAGTACTAAGTCCTTCTTCTTTCACATACAAGGAAGAAATCTTCTTGTAGGAAGATCTCACATTGACCCTGGCAGTAAGCAAAGCTCAAGGAAGAGACAAGCAGGTTGGGAAATTGTCTGTTAAGTAAAAGATTGGGACAATTTTTAAGAATTCAATAATTTTCAGAATTTTTTGTTCAAATTGCTTATATATTTTCCGCTTACCTTTACATAAACTGAAATTATGAACAGACATGATAAACATCTACAGAAAAGGGTAACTAATAAGGCATGGTGGTGTTCCTTGTGGCAGCAAGGCATGAGTTCAGTAAGATACATCTACAAAGCAGCCTGAGCCTTCTGAAGGTTGCTCCTTTCCAGTGTGCTCTGCATGTCAGAGCAGCTGAGACCCACAAAGTGCTCTGCAGGATAAAGAACTCTCAGGAAATACCTCAGTAAGGGTCCAAGGAATCTTCATAATACTCATGAAAATGAAACGGGGATTTGTAGATCTCACTCTGAACATTTCAATTCCTTCAGCTCTGTTGGATTCCATCTAAGGAACAATTTGACTTTGACTTTCCTGTGGGCAGGTAAGTCACTGACATGCTCTTGCAATTGTTTGTGAGAATCATTTTAGACTCACTTATAAATGTGTGCCTGATGGGAACACTTAGGTTTATGATCAGAAGATTCACGCCAAATAAATTATAAGAACCACACAAGCAAAGCCTTGTCTGCCTTGAAGAGTTTGTGTAACTTTAGCTTTGGTGTCAGCAATAATGCAGAATGAGATGGCAAATCCCACTGGAACCAGCACAACCCCTGGGTGCTTCTGAATCAGTCAACTAAAGATACAAAGGCTCTGAAAAGTCCCATAACCTTCCAATAAGTGCCTAGAAATTTTATAGTGCCTCAAATGATGAAGGTATTTTATTCTACTCACAAACAACTGCTTTTTAGGATTATTTTAATTTAGGTATTTGTAGATACCAAAATAATTAGAAGTCAACATTTAAGAAACAGTTCAGTATCGCCTGTAACAATGATTTGTCTGTTATAAAGCAAAAGACTAGCTCTTATTTTCCATTTGTCTCCTTTTGATTGGAAAGGGAACGATACTAAGCCAACAGTAACATTCTGAATATCATGAGGTTTATCTTAGTGAACCCTTAAAACACATTAACACATTTACAAAAGAAGTAAATGTTAGATGTAATTAATCCAGCAGCTACCTGTTCTGTGAGTATTCTATCTCACAATGTGTGCTAGAAGGACCAACTGGTAAAATGACTTGCAGCAATGTATATTAAAGGGTTTTTCTTGTTTGTCTTTATGTCAGAAGATCAGAACTACTGCTCTTAAAGTAAGAGTATTGCCTCCAAATTTAGACATTCATTTATAAACCTTACAAATTTGTCTTACAGTTTGCAGTTTAATTTCCCACAGATTCATAAATTATTTCTGATTAGTTATAGAAAGGCATCAACACTTTTTTCTAAATCTTATTTCAAACAAGACTTTCTGAGGATAATAGTCATGGCCATGTCAAAATTTAGGAAATATCAGGTCAATGAAAGTAAGTTTTGACTAAAATCAATTATATTTATGCTTTATGCATGTTTGTGTGTCTGACCTTTTCTCTCATTCTAGAAACTTCCGCTGAATTAGAATAAAATTCTGGCAGCACGGAAATCACACCGGGTTTTGCTATGCATTTTAGTGATGCCATATTTCACTCAGCCTTTTTATAGCTCAGCTCTCACAACAACCATTTCTATGCTTTGCTCCAGAAGGTATCTGTGTGTGTTGTGGGCTCTGAATCTGCCCTGCCACAGCAGTGTCCCTTCCACATGAGAACAGAAGTCTGCTCGTCCTCAAGCCAATACATTTCTGTTAATGCCAAAATAATATTCAGCCCCAAACTTATTAATCTCCATATCACTTTGGAGCTTCAGAATGAAGCAACAACAATTTCCCAGACAATTGGAAAAATTTCATATTATTTGATTAAAACATTAAAAAATTCACCTCTCCCTCCCAAAATCCCCAGAAGGTGATGTCCACAAGCCCATCATCATGACCAATAAGTTGAGATTAGTACAACATTGCCAATGTTTTTTATAGAAAATATATGATATTTGAATAATAATTTTTCTGTAATTGTATTGTGTTGAATATGCTTTCATAGAGATCTCCTAAATAGTCTCACATTAATTATTCAAGCAGGGTGAAATAAAAAGAGAAAATGGGACACAGTCTGAATTGCAAAATGGGAATTCTAGTTTTTCATCATCTGCAGTTCTTCACAGTTCAGCCTTTGCCGTGTGATTTGTAGGCACAGAGTCAATATTGTTGCAGAAGCCATATGCTCCACAGGGAGTGCAGGAGCAGCACTGGCTGTGTTACTGAGGCACTGCAGTTTGAATAAACTTCCTAGAGAACACCCCCACAGGACCCTGGCACAGCTGTGGCTGCCCCTGGAGGTGCTCAAGGCTGGGCTGGAGGGGTCTCTGGGTAACCTGGTTGGGTGGAAGATGTCCCTGCCCACAGCAGGGGATAGAACCAGATGAGCTTTAAGGTCCCTTCCAACCCAAGCCATTCTGTGGGTCTAAGACAGACACAGAAACCACAGTAAAATTGTTTTCCACAGTGAATAAATATCTGGAAAAATGCTTAATTCTGCATGAGTTTTTGTTACAGGAAAAATGAACTAGGAAAATATTTTAAAACCTATTATGCATTTTAGAATTGAAAAAAAAAAACCCTTCATTTCAATTTACATTAGGATTCCCTTCATAAAACAGAACACAAGCAAGCTATTCTCCACAACTAACAGTTCTACATTCATTTCTCATCTGATTTTTTTCTGCAAATTCCCCCAATCAGGAAGGATAAAGAAGATCCAGAAAGATATGAAGTTGTGAGGATATGAAGAAAAATATGAAGTTCTAGACCAATGTGAATTGAGTCTCACCCTGAGCAATACACAGGCACTCCTTGTCTTTGGCACCAAAATCCAGCACCGTAGCAAACAGAATCTGCTAACAAGATGATGTTCAAACTAATGAAAAGACAGAAAAGTGTGGGGAAGAGTTAAGGTACTGTTCAGAAGCAATGATATTGCAATATTTCCCTCAATAATTAAGATGTTTGCCTAATGAATACACTACATCATGCTGGATGTACATACTTGCTATGCACGTGTCTAGGACTAAATTTATCCTCAGTTATGTGGTGAAATAATTACAGTGTCATTTATGCATTACAGTAAGCATCCGAACTTAGCCTCATTTTATGCTCAGTGTGTAATTTGAACAACTTTAGCACATTATATGATTTACTTCAAGTGGAAGCTGCACAGAGCTTTAAACTCTCTAGCATATTTTCAACTGAAAATGCACTGAACCAAAATTCATTCCTTCAGGTGACAAAGGAAAACAGAACTATGTAAGAGTATTCCTTTTTCAGGAGTTGATTCCCATGTGTAGTTCACACTAGCACTAATCTTTATATTCAATAAGTATATTTTCCCTTTTCTGGGCTTCAGGATAGTGCAAGGCTGTGCATTCATCACTGCCATGGTTTCGTGTGTGTGTTTGTATATTCAGGTAGGTCCAGTATTTCAAACCCAAAGCACACAGTTATATTTAAAGGTTTGTATATTGCCTGTTCTGGAGTAAAGAGCAAAGAACATTGCTATTTATTTCCCATTCTTTGTGATGGCAAATAAACCAACTCAAGCGACTTCATTTTAAATCAAATAAATGTATAACCTCTTAGGTGCTTGGAAATTACACCCTGTAAAGCATTAATTTCTTATATGTCAGCAATCAAAGAATGGGTTATAATTAAGGATTAGAAAAAATTGCTACCTCTTTCTTTTATGTCTGTTTCTCTCGTATTCTGAGTTGCTGAGTTAACTAATCCTAATTATTGCTTAGTGTGCTACTACCTCAAACAAACAAAAACCAAAACCAATTCTCATTTTAGCTGGGAAGTGCCAAAACTCCAGAGTGGGGGAAAGATGTGCATAATTATTTTAGCAGGGCTTTTTTTGCAGTCACTACAAAGCACAAATCCATTCCTCGCTATTTCCTTTTCCAAACTAAGCAGCAATCTGGTCTTCTCCGAGGAATATTTCAAGATTCATTACTATGTTTGCTGCAAACCCTAGAGCATGCCAACATTTTTTTATTCTCCCAAAGTTATAAGAAGCATTTAACTTCATTTAGTTAGTTACAAGTGTAACCTACAGAAAACAAAACCCAAAACTGTGAACATTTGAACAGCTATAAATATATTGTCACACCTATGCAGGCCTAAGACACAGGAGGTGAAATATCCCTTAATATAAAGAGCTAGTATATAATACATAACTGGTCTATAATAAACATTTCTTGTTGTACACACAAGTGCATAAAAAGTTTCAACTTTGATAAATAGAGGAGAAAGTATGAATGTTCTAGGCTGCTGAGAGAAAGATGTTTTATTCAGTTGGTTCATCTCATCTATGTCAGCAAAAAAGCAGTGACGTATAGAAAAAAGCACATAAAATGTCCCTCATTTCATTCCTCTCTCTCATTTCCTAAGTTTTTCCTAAGCCTGGGAAAGAGAGAGAGGAATGATAAGAAAATAATAATCATACAACTTAAACACCTAAAGATATTTCTGCCAGGAAGCAGAAATACTTAGTAGTATATATGGAGATTATACTGTAAATACATGCTACAGGGTAATCTTTTTTTTTAAGAGGAAAACCACCTGTGTTTATGTGTATAAAATAAGTGACAAAGAATAACTGCTCCAGATGTAAATCTCAGTGTACACTAATTAATAGTGAGGGTCTCAGCAGCTATAGGTTAACTTTGCAAACAACATTTCAGAATTTGTGGCAAATGACTCAAATATTTACCCCAGCTAACAAGTATTCCTGTGTTCCTAAAGGCAGGTAGCACAAATATGAAGGAAGTCCTGTCAAAAAGAGATTTTTTTTTCCTCAGCCCAGCTCAGTATTGATGTTTTGGGTTGTTGGCATTTTAAAAGTTTTTAAAACTTTCCCCTTACAGCAACCCAGGAGCACAAGTTTTTAACATTTTCTTTTAATAAGCTATACCTTTACAAACATTTTCTCCATTTCATTGTATAAATTTTCTGCTTAAATAGCACTATCAGAAGGAAAATTGAAACCTCTGAAAAGCTTTGACAACAATGTATCTTAATGCCTTTTCTCCTTGTTCTTGTGTCACTGATCAATAGACCCAAATGCCATGCATTCATCAAGCTACAAGCTTTGATTGCAAAAGCTGTCTTAGCTCCTGCTTATCTCTTGTGTCCTACACGCCCAGAAATGTCACAGGGGAGGAAATCCTCACCCTACATGTGTCAGCCTCTGTCAGATGAACAGAGGTCCTGAATGAGGGGTGTTCCAGCTTTCTTTTGTCTCTCATGAGTAACTGGAGCAACAGTCCACTTCAGGGCAAAGAGAAGAAATAAAGACTCCTTGTTTCTTGGACTGCTTTTTCTGGTAATTATGAAATCAGCTGTTGATTTTGCAATCCTAATCTGCAGTCGAATTCAACTGCAGCCTCCTAATGCTGCTCAATACTCATTGATACAATTATCTTTGATACTTATTTATACTATGATATTCTGCAAATAAATCTCCCCAGTTACAGATTTTAGAGAAGCAGAGGGGAAAAACAAAAGGGGGACACACACACATTTGTTTATCTCAAAAGTTATTTAGAGAGAAGTTAAAAACTGTTATTGTGTCAAGCCAAAGAACTGCAAGATGTAAGAAAGCTGCCCCATTGATTTGTCTGTTTATCAAATGGGAAAAGCCCTCAGAGCTTCTGAAAAATGGCCATTTTCTCCCCCTCAGCCTGAAGACATCGACAAAAATAACAGACAGGAAAATATAAGAGTAAATTGAGAGAATTCTCAATAAAAGCAGGTTCTCCTCTTCTACTTGATGTTATTGTTCAAGTTATTACTAGAGCCCAGATCAAAGGAGATTCAATTTTTAAGAGCATTGAATATTCTTCCAAATGCCTTATTTTGTTGTGAGAAAGTTAATGACATATGTGAGTGCACCTCAACAGTCTCACTGATCTCTGTAGAAAAGTCATTTAACCTCTCTTTCTCTCCTCCCTATCAAAATAAGCAAGAACATGCATTCACGGGATTCCTAAGAGATAGGAAAATGATCATTTTATTTATCAAAATCTACCATTTTGATTAATGTTCTTCTAAATAACATTGCCCATCATAAATAATTTAAAAGCTCATATGCATTAGAGAGGATACAAACTGAAGTAGCAGCACAGAGAAAATGAGCATGTTAAGCCTATTCTAAAATATTCTTAAAGAGCTAGCTGAGAGTGCTATCAAAGGTAACAAATGTTACATGGTTTAAGAATTAGGGCAAAACAAATTGAGAGCAGCATATTACATCTGTTTCAGCTGGCAAGAAAACATTTTGCTGCTTTCAGAACATGTTTTATGTGATGCAAAAACCCTGTCAAGTGTCCCAAGGGGGGGTTACAGTTTTGCTTCAAACTGTTGCCAATGAATAAATAAGGAAAAAGTCCTTTACCATTTGTGCAGCAGTGAACGCACTGTCAGAACTAAGTTGGCAGCAAACAGAACACTTCTCCCACTGTTATAAGGCACAAGTTCAATCAAGTTATTTACAAAAAACATTGCAAGAATTCTTCCAAACCTGAAAATATTTATTAAAAAACATAAGCAATTCAGAGGAGTCACTCATCAGGCCCTGTATGTCTGCATTAAAAGCCTTGATCACCTTCAGTGGGAGATCCTGCCCCTTGGACAGGTGAAGAACTCGTCCTCAGCCCCACCAGGTGAACTGTGATGTCCAGCCATTTTTCAGGCTTAATCTTTAAACAGCAAACCTCCTTCTGTGGTTTTTTTGTGCTTTTCTGTCTTACCATATAGAAAATTGTCCCAATAATATTCAGAGCAGACCTGAGCACCAGGCATCATCCTGCCCTTACACTGCAGTTCCTGCATCCTGCTCCTCTACCCTCCCTATCCCATTCTTGTTTGCAGCTTGTCTATGATTTACATGTGTTTATTATTTGCATCTTCATTTAAACTATTGACTGATAAGAACACTGGATTAGAATTCAAGAGAGGGGATTTTTATTAATTTGCTTTAATTTAATATTTATGCAAATTACTCAGAAAAAGGAATATTCTACAAAATGATATTATACTATTTGAAAAAGAATCATAATCAATTTTCTTTCAAGAATATTAGTTATTGAAAAGTTGTCTTCTTTGAAGATAGAAGAACTGTTTATCTCTGTTGCTTCCTGGTAAAGATGAATTTAGTTGTTTAGAAAAAGCTTTTCACATGTATGGGGAGTGTACTCAATTCTTTGTTGTTTTTGATTTTGATGATACAAAATAAGCTAATTTTTTTCCCTGCATTCTGATGTCTAATTGTATTTCCAGGACCAACTTGTTTGAAAGCAATGAAATCAATTACACAAGTCTTTTCAATAGAATGAATGTATAAGGCTTTTCTCAACATGGCAGATTAATCTTTTTTGATAATCTCAATGTCTTTTAATTAACTAAGAGATAATATTACTTGCATTTTCTTATTAAATTAGGCCTTGAGCTAATATTTTTTCAGTTTTGAATATTTCAGATGTAAAAAGGGATAGGACTTTTTTGGTTTAATTTTTTTATGCAATAGTAAAATATCTTTGTGTGAGAAACGGCTCAATTAACATAAATACAGTTTTCACCAAAGGTTCTCAAATACTCAAAGGCAACTAAACTTGATGCTTTGTTAACAAAGAATAATGATTCCAAAGTACACTGAGAACTGCTCTGGCTGGTTTTCCACATACACTGTAATTGTGGGGAAAATCTTCCTGCACCTTGAAAGGCTGAGGGGGCCTAAAGATGGCAAAGACCCATAAAAACAAGAGCAAAGTCACGTGGTGGAAGAGCTGGTCCAGAGGGGCTGTTCCTGTCCCTGGGGGCTCTGGGGACACCTGTGGATAAAGCCCTGGAGACCTGTTGTGGCAGGGTTAACGCTGCTTTGAGGAGGAGGCTGAACTAGGGATCACCAGGGCTCTCTGCCAATTTGAAATATCTTCAATAAGAACTCTTCACTTTTATTATTTTCCCTTACATTTTAATGATATTTCCCACTGAAGACTCATCTACAAGGTAAATAAAAAGGTCTTTAAGGCTGTTGTCAGATCTCCCCCTTTTCCTATGGTGAGCTGCAGACAGTTTTGCCTCTGTCACATTACAGAGGTGCAGTAGGGGGCTGGTCTGTGACTGCAGACACCTGTGAGCTCAGGCTGGGCTTTCTACCCACTATTGTTGCAGATCTCTTACTACCAATTTATAACCTTACCATCATTCTGTAGTCAATGCCTTCCAAGGAATTTTTAAAACTGAAAAATGTTGAAAACTATTGATCTAGAGAATTTCAGAGAGAAAGGAGCTTTCCTAGTGAGCAGAGCTTGATAAGCAATCTCTTTCTAAAGTTAAATTCCAGCTGTCTCTGAGGACAGGAAGCGAGGACCCTGATCTTTTCACATACAAGTCATATGGTGTTCTGCACAAGGCCACTTTCCAGACCAAGTCAAGTTTATCAGTGCACTTTCTTGACAACCTTGCCTTGGAGAGAACAGGAGAATTTCCATGGCAGTGGGACAGCAAATATGTTAATTAACTTTTCAAATTAAGACCTTCACTCTGCAAACAGAATCCCAATTTTATTTACTACAAGAAGTCTTAAGTGACAGGGGATACAGAAATTTCCATATAGGGTTCTGATTGAAGAATCTAGAGATTAATGTTACTTTGAATAATTTTATTTCATTGCTGGCTATATACTGAAATCGCTTCTGAATTTTTGTCAATAAAAATATCAAAGGTCATTTGTAGCAGATTCTCTGTGCTTGGATAGTTCTTTTCTCCCCTGGGAGCTAAAACATTATTTTATAGATTCATTACAGGACTGGAAGGGATCTCAAGAGGTCATTTCAGCCATCCTCTGTTCCAAGGCAAGATCAAACATATTAATCTTGACAGATATTTGTCTAGACTGTCTTTTTAAAAACTTCCAATTACAAGGATTCCAAAACCTCTCCAGGCAATCTATTCCAATGCATTGCTATCATTACCTTTAAAAGATTTTTTTCCTACTAACTGATCTTAATTTTCCTTATTGCAGGTTAAATCCAAAACTGCTTCTTCAATTGTCATTGACAATGAGCTTAGATTGTTTCCTTCCTCTTACAGATCTTTAAAAATGCAAACTTCTACCCAACCATTCACTCCCATCTTGTCATCCTGCCTAAACACAGTACCTTGAACATATACAAGTTGGACTACATCCTAATTTTTTTCCAAATATTGTTAGCCAATTTTGATAATTTCTGTAGAGGTTCTCCAGAGAGCATCTGCTCACTGGCTTAATCCCCTGCATGTACCAAGGAAGGCTGAACAAAGATGTCCCCAGGCTCCTCAGAAGGTTCTCCTTAAATTCTCCTAGAAATTTTCTTTCTTTCCTTTATTCAATAAGCTGGTAATATTTGATGACTGTGATATGTTTCTTACTTGATTAGCTGCACAGCAGCTACCCAGAAAGTTATTAGTTCCTTGCTGATATGGGCTTATTCCCTTCTCAGCTAATGGCAGTGAATCCAGGATTTACTCCTAAACATCCTAAATAACATCCCTGAGGCAGAGCTCTGATGCAAAGTTATGTTTTCTGTTCCTGCCATGAATATACATAACCCAGGACAAAAGGGGATACAGGTAATCAATCACATTTAAAGCCCTCAATTGTGTAAATCAATACAGTGGTTCAGAGATGCATGAGAAGAGTTAAACAGTGAAAGAAAGCTGGAAAGAGTTGGTTTGGGTTTATTCCTTGTTTTTTAGAAAGTTTTATAATTAGTGTTGGGGCATACTGGGCACTGAATTCATTTCCTAGTATCACATAGCTGAATTCAAGCAAGCTGAATTCCTCTCAGTGCAAAACCAACCTCAAGCTACCTTGACAACAAGATAACAATAACCCTGTAATTTCAATTGTTCACTCTTTTTTTACGGGTTCTGTATCTCAGTGAAGTCTCATCTTCCCAGCCCAGTGCCATAGGCTAATAATCTGTAACAAAACTCACCCTCAAAAAATGTCAGATATAATGAAAAACACAACTTCACAGATGAGAAAGTTGGCCCTAGCTAAATCCTAAGGGTCCTAGCTCTCAGATTCTCCGTGTTCTGCTGTTTCATCCTCTAACCCTGAATTAGAAGGCTGTGTGAAATTGAACTATTCCTGCTTCTTTCTACTGAATCACTCATTCTTCATCAAAGAGCAACTGGCTTCCAAAGATTGAAAATTCCATTGCCAGTTGATAAAAAAAATTACCCCAGCAGTTGAACCCAAAACCTGACCACTCACCCTCATGATGTGCCAAGTGATATTTTTATTAATGAAGACATAGTTCTCCAATTGCCACTTATAGAATTTGAGTGGTTATCACTCAAAAATAATAAAGTATTTCCTCCCACTTAGGTAAGAATTGGAATATTTGGATTTGTGAATAAGCATTGAACCTTAACTCTAATGGCCTTTGATACACTACAAAAGTTGAAAAGTTTCATTTTAATTCGTGTTAAAACAATTATTTTCTGTCAGCAATCTAAAAAAAAATCACCCCAAACCACTTCTTTGCTCTTGGCTTTTTCCCTGTCTAGTCTAAACACTGAAAATGTCAAGTTTTCTCACTAATTAAACATGTCTGTCTTAGACTCCACTTCTATCTTTCATCATAATGGTGCAGAGTTCCAGGGAGACATTATATATTCATGTTTTCAAATATAAGATGTAAAAAAATACAAATATAAATTTAATGCAGAAATCTCTTAATGAGCAAAGCAATTATGACATGGGAGAAATGAAGGAATTAGCCTTCCAAAAAGTTCTCAGTATTTATGGGCCCTGGGCTTCAGAGTCTGCTTAAGACAAGTTTTTATGCAGATCCTCTATAAAGGAGTAGAAGGAAATGTGAGTTATTAGTGGAAGTCAGGTAAAATGTGCCTAAAAAGAGAGGATGGAATCACAATTAAATTTATAAGATAAATGATAAAATACTCAATTTTTAAGGCTGGGACTGAAATCTTGTAGGAAAAGATTCTTGATATTTCACTTCTACTGCCAAAAAAGAACAACAAATAAAAAGTATTATAGCAAGAATGAATCCTAAAAATTCAAAACTTTAGCAAAAGAGGTTTTTGTAAAGTCCAGGTTTAAAAATGGCTGAAGATTCTTGGGGCTTGTGTAATATCTCCTAGATTATAGCAGCTGACACATTCATAGCATAAATTCTTATTTTGCTGCTTTTTGAGGTCTCTCCGTTGCCAGTGATTATTATGATTAGCAAACTGAATTTAACAAAAATAATAGCTCATGGAAAGTATATATTGTTAGTATTTTTCATAAAATAAGGAATAATCTATGAAAGGAGTAGAGGGTATTTCAATGGAAAGGATCTGTAACCATGGAATAAATTCAAAAGGTAATCAAATGTGCAATATGAACAACTGGGAAAATTAGATGGAGAAGAAACACATGTAATTTTAAAATTCTATCAAGCAAAAAGGATGAGAGTAAAGCATGGAGAGCCACCCTTGCTCCTCCATTACGGGGCACTGGCTGTGCAGTCCAGCTGGAGGCTCACACAGGCTGTCCTGGCAGCTCCACTGCTCTGGCTGCAGAGCTGCAAGGCCTCCATTCCAACGGGCAGCACAAGGAAAAGGCCACCTGTGTGCCAGGACTGTCAGGGCAGGGAGGGTTCCTGAGCACAGCCAGGGTGGATGTGAACCTACAGAACACAGTGAAAGCTGAGAGTGCACAGGGAGCTGCTCTGCACCTCCCAGGATGTGGTTTTTGGACAGGACCTGAAATCAGACACTTTCCTCCCCTCACCTGGGGGGAGCTCTGCCACCAGCTCTGCCCCTTCCCTCTTGCACAGCCCCACACAAAGAGCTTCAGCTGGGGAACATTTGTTCAGCTGATTCCAGAGCACAGCTCAAAATGCAGGTTAGAAAATCTCAAAAAAACAAGCATTTGCTGGCCAAACCTGGAAAACTCTGCATTTTGAGCAGAAATATGGCACATAACTTTAAGAAACAGATTTGGGGAAGGTACCAGACAGACAAGTATTGCCATCTGGGCTGACTGTGGTATTCACTAGGGCACCATCTCAGCACTGAAATGGTGCCCCAAAACTTAGTGCAGCACTGAAGAGCTCGCACACACCAAACTACTGGGGGTCACTGCCTCTTAACCCATCAGACTTTCCTGTAAGAGAAGCTCATCCATGCAGGAGCAGACCCAGACCACTGAAAGCAGAGCTGCACCCCTGGCACCTTTACCTTCCATTCCCATTTCTCAGCGGGGTTGCCCAGTGAGTGCCAAGGAAACAGGGAGTGGCAGTGTGTTGGGAAGATCAAGTGCCTGATGAAATTAAAATGTTGCAGATTTTGCAGGCAGTATGTGGGTACAAAGAAGGGTCCAGAGTTGTGCAGTCGTGGGAAGGAAAAGAGGGAGAAGATGAAGTGAGATTTAAGGCAAGAAATGAGATTAAAGTGGTGTTTGGGCAGGGCTAACAAAGGATTTAAAGAAGAAATTACTCAAGCACCATTGAAAGAGCAAAACTATGTTATAGCTGAATTATTAACGTTAAGGAAAACCAAATCATTCTGAGAGTTTTAATCTTAAAATATTTTTAAAGCACCACTCATCTATTAGACAAATCACTCAAGCATTACTCCTGAAAATCCATTAATGGCTTCTGATTGTGATATAATTAAACTACTAAAATAATTAACCTCTTTTTCTGGTATTGGTTTTATCTTCAACACCTTCTTTATATATTCATACTCCATCTTTCTCACCACAATAAGTATCTCTAAGAGCAGCAAGAACGTCACTCAGATTCTCAGTTATAAATCCCATTTATGAGGCCTCCATGCTTTACCCTCTCTATTGACTGTGTTCTTTTAAATCCTTGCCAGTGTTTACCGGATGACATGCAACACTACAGAAATTGTTGGGTAGTTCCTACACTCCCCCAGCCACCTTTCCTTTGCACTATGTCAGTCTCATCCAACTGGAAGGTCACTGTCCAGTTTCATTCCCTGTACCCTTATCAATTTTAAGTACTTTTAGGATATAACTCAATTTTGAAATATGTATTTTTGACGCTTTCAGTGGGAGTTGTTACATCAGCTTTTTATGGATATGGTTTATTTCCCCTGCACAATCAATATTATTCAACAATGTTCTATTTTCTTCAAAATATTTTTACTCACATCAATCACATGCTTTTCTTCTCTCAGGATTTCTCTGGCTTCTGATTTAATAACCTTAGTTGGTGGTGTAAAATCTCCCATCAATAAGATTCTTTCCCAGACATCTCTCCTGAGTGACTACTCTCTTTTGTGCCATCTTCTATTCTGACTTCCTCTCTTGATTTTGTATGACCACTTTCAAATTTTTTTATTTAACATTTTCTTTGGGCCCCATTTCTGTCCTCACTAATCATAAACACTTTGTCTGAGAACAATTTTCTTTTGTGATCCTCTCCTTCAGCACAAACATTCTCAGCTGTGCCCATGAGGGTTACATCAGTAACTTCTCACTTAACACTGATCTCTCACCCTCCTTCAGATTCAGCAGAGTTTGAAAATGACTATTGACATCAGCTGTGTTTGTTCCAATAGCAACTCAGCGACATTTCAGTGCAGCCAGGACTCTAGCTTCTTAACTTTTAATTAAAATGTAGATACATACATTCAGCTCTCTGCACCACAGATTTCTTCAGGATAAATTCTGCAGCCTAGATGAAAACTCTCAGTCTTTTCACTAATACAGAGTATCTGCTTCTTGAGTGGTACTTTGATAATCTCTGAACAGCCTCTTTACAAAGGAACAGTGTTTTTGAATTGACACGCTACAGCTACAGCATATTTTATTGCTACAATAAACCTGTAGCTATTAAAGAAATTAAACAATGAGTATGATGTGCTTGAGCTTTTAGCAAGTGCATGTGGGTTAGTTATTTTATGATATCTGACTCAGCTACTTCTGATGAACTGACCAGAGAGAATACCCATATTGCTAGGAGAGCACTTTCAGTAGACTCAGAAGAGAAAACAGACACAAACCGAACTTTCCTTTCCTATTCCCAGGGTCACTAACCTAGTTTAAAGTGATGTGACATCACTAGAGAAAAGATAAATCCTACCTTAACAGAATTTTTCCCCTGTTTATTACATCTCAGCCAGAACCAATCCTGCAGGCATAAATGCCAGGTGCATCCGTATTTATGTGAGGAATGCAAAAAGCAGCAGGAATGTGGAAAAACTGTCTCAATGAGTATTCCCATAACTTTGATTACAGCCTGTAAGATCCTGTGTTCTTTTTTAAAGGATAATGAGTAAAGCCATGCAAAAAACAAAGGGAGGGTAGATGACTGGTAAAATGTCCAACTTCTCGTCAATTTTCAATCGCTACCTGTGACTTATATCCATTTACACGGAATCAGGACAGCTTCTTAAGAAAGTCAGAACAAATTAAACAGCACATAAGGAAAGTTATCTAAGACCTGGGGCACCAAAAGAATGGAGGCAAAAAATCAGAAAACTATATTGCCAGAAATTTAGGGAACACTTCTATCCTAAAATTTATTTTTAATAGAATTCTTTATGATCATATTTTATTCTAACTGACACAGTTATGTTTTAATTGACCTTCTACATATTTGTCTTTCCTCTCCCTAATTATTTACGATGACTGGGCACGTAGGGACTATAAATGATGAATCAAATTTTCCCATAATTACTTTTGAATTTTTTACTATCTGCAATATACAAAAGCCAAGGTCACAGAAGTTGCCACTTATTGGTGATTACAATAGGCCTGCCTTTTTCACATCCTAATATCTGAATCTAAACATGGAAAAATGCCAAGAATTTAGAGAAATGAAAGGCCTTAAACAAGTTTCTGGATGCCAGGCTTTGCTTTGGGAAGGAAAAAAAATGGAACAAAACCTGCCACTAAGCGACTATGAACATCCTACAAAAACTGTCTGGCTCATTTAAACCTTCCATGTTTATTAGGATGTCTGCTCACATGCTCTGAACTTTAGTGTGCTGATGACCTTACTTACAGAAGCAGCCATAAACTTCTGCTCCATTTCTGCTTGCACTGATAAAGGAAGGATGTTCTTCACTCAGAATTACAAGCTTTGAAGATAGTAAGGTAATTCAGAAAGAAATTTCATATTCCAATGTTAGTTTGGACATGGGAAAACATCACTACAGCAATAAAAGAAAGAAAGGTAAAACAGTTGAATACATAAAATGTCAACTATTACAAAGATGTTACATCCACCCATAAGGGTCTAGATACTACTGCCATAAAAATTGGCAAACTTCTATTTACACAGGGTGAAAGGGCAAATTTAATGGACTGAATTATGCCCATTAATTTGTTTCATTAATTTCATTTTATAGCTTTGTGAAGATTTTAACAGAAGATTTAAGATGTGGCATGAGCTTAATATATCTGGTATTTAGCAAGTGTGCAAAACAGTAAATTCAATCCACAAGTCTTAAAAGACTATAACAAATTTGGCCTGCATTTCGACACACTTTTATAACTCTTCTCAAACAAAACAGATCTTTCAAAAATTCCCTATCACAGTAAGAGCTAGAAAGCATTTAGTAGGTGTTAGTGAACATTCTAATTTTTAAAAAAGCCTCTTCATCAAGTAGAGAGGCTAAAGCAACTATTACACGTACTTTTTCACTTTTGACGTGATAGGAAATGACATTAGAGTCAGGTGTGGAAAATTAGATGTAAAAAAATGCCATTAACAAATTGGCAGGATTGACTTATCCTTCAAATATATTTCATTACATTATAGATATATTTGAAGTTCCATGCCCATAATGTGAAGTGCTTTACTGTAATGACATTGTGAAGAAAAAGTTTCTTCATAAAACATGGCCATCATAGGGTTTGTAATCCTTTTCTAACCTTTCCCTTAGATATGTTCCTTTTGGGTTTTGCCACAGAGTTTCCTTTACACAAATATTCTCTCGTGAATCTCAGGTCCCAGGGATTGTATTGCAGAGTTTTAAATACTAAAAACCCACATAAAGACTTGAGTAAGATGAAGCTCTATTATTTGGAAATAAACTGTTTTTTACACTGATGTTCATACAGTTGTAAGGCACCATAAAGTTCCAACTAAAGTGCAAGCAGCTGTGATATATGTGCCCCATTTAGAGTATATGCAGATCATTTGTCAGCTACACTAGCAAATCTAATTAGATGTTGTATTTTGTATTAATGTAAAGAAATACATTTTTGTGCTGCATTTTTCTTCCCCAAGGAAGTGTAAGAATAATACTGTTTGTGTTAACCACATTAAAAAGAGTTACAAAATAAGTACCTATGATAATAGGTAATTTTTAGGCATTTTTGAATAAAAAATGCCTAAAGATTTACTATTCAAAAGCAATGGAAAGAAGTCGTTGGATTGGATTACCAAGAAGTTACCATTAGAAAAATTACAAACAATTAAACTATCAAGGGAAAGGATACAAATTATTGCATGGGGATTTAGAGGCATAGACATGTAATGAACTGTAAATTAAAGTCATTTATAAAGTACTACTGGAAACCATATATAAAAACAACTGCTTAGTCAGCAAAGGTGAGCTAAAATATTTGCCACTGCAAGAAGAAATCCATGGGATAGCCCACTACATGCTTATCAAATGCTTGCTGTCTTCAAATTTTTCAAAGCTATTGCTATGTCCAAAGGACAGCCACCAAGCAACAGCCACCAAGTCACTGCAACACTCTCAGCCACTTTCCCTGCAAAGGTGAAAGAGGACACAGCCAAAAGTCTCACTGAGTGGATATAGAAAGTTCCTTCACCACATCCTCTCTGCTTCCCTCACTGTTAAAAGGTCAACTCCATAAAGTAGTGATGGTAAGGAAGGAGCTTTAGGGAGGGCAACAATCTCACAGACCTGAGAGATAAAAATGAACTTGGGGAAGTGCAGCTGTCCTCCTTCCACAGGGAGGATTTCACATTAGAATATCTGGTATGGACCTTGGAGATCTCTAGCCAGTCTTTAAAAGAGTCTTGGGTTTGTTTTACTTTTGTATTATCTCATTATTTAATACAAGTGTGCATATATTACCTATCTTGTACCATTGTCCTAAAATATTACGAATTTATACTCATTAACAATTCCATTTCAAAACAGCATATCACTTAAGTAAAGATGCTATCTGGTGCCATATAAAATAGAGTCATAATGGAAAGCACAGTAAAATCCTCAAATACCAATATTATTTTATTTTTATTGATTAAAATAGAATAAAAATGATGCTATGTTCTTAAAATACAATGGAGAGAAAGAGTAAAAGAAGTCATTCTCATGGGCTCCAGATTTGCCACAATGAGAGTCATTCTCAGATTTTCTCTTGTTATGGCTGCTTCAAGTTTTAAAAAGATTCTGAAAAGCTGCAGAACTATTGAGAATGTAAAATGTATTATATCTTATTTTTTTTCCTAAAAACCTAATACAGTAGAAGACATGAACATATGCTTTTAATTGCCTCGCTGGAAATTGCAAGAATAAGGCACATGAATAAATAATATATTAAAGAGCAAGTGATAGAATGGTTACCATGGTTAAAGTCTGCAGGCTTTTCATATTGAATGGTAAATAGTTAAATATCTATATATACTCCAACAAGTGGACAGAGCAGGAAGATATCAGCCACATAAATGTAGGTTTCTTTCTCCTCCTTTTAACTTGTTTCTATAACCCTCTTTTCCTTAGTGCTGTTATCCTCCTCCCCTCTTTTGAAGAGGAAAGTGAGGGTTATTTTTGCCTCTAAAAAGAAAAATGATAAAGTGAGGATTGCAGGCTATCTGTAAACCCAGATTTCAGTTGGACGTGAAAAGCTCTCAGTATTTTGTACACATTTTGGTTCATTAGTAGAGGAATGTTATTTCAGACAGTTATTATGTGTTACAGGTTTTATTATTTGCCCCCCATAAATATTATACCAAAGCAACAAAGTCTTTAGAATTAAATCAGAACAATTCTGCTTATGGGTGCAGTGGCATTAAAATACAGATCTTCAGAAGAAGATATAATCTATGAATTTTATGGTCAACCAAAGCAACTTGTCAAGCAAAGGGAAATAATTCAGTTATTTGAATAAATAACTCCTATAAAGAAGACCTTCCACATTTGACTGTAAAATACTATTAGAGAATATCTGCTCTTGCCTTTCAGCTGTGCTGACACACAGGTAATAAACTGGAAATAACATTTACCTCCACGCAGGTTATAAATTCTTAGGAACTCAAGTCATTTATTTATTTAGATGGTGATATTGGAATTTAGTTGCCTCATTTCAGACACATGAAAGTTGCTTGGAATCATTCAAAGCTGGATATTGCTCTTCAATGATTTAAAATCATTTCACAAACAAATTAAGTATAAAGGCAAGTATCCCATTTTCAGAACCATCTATCCACAAATATTTTTTAAGAAATATTTGCAGTCCTATGGGATATATAGACTCTCATATTTGATAACATTTTCTGAAGTTGGATTAATGATAGGATACATCACTCATCCTAAGTATTGGCTCTTCAAATTGCTACAGTTACACAAAATGACTCATGCAATTGCAATTTGCTCTGGTCTTTTTTTAAATGTACATATCATAGGAAACAGATCATTTTTACTAAATGGTGATTTTCTCTACCTTAGACAATATTTACATGACAGGTTTTTTTTTCTAGAACATCTGCCTTCCCTATAGATGTGGAAGTGTTTTTGCAATGCCCTGCCTCTGCAGCCAAGATTGATTTGTGGAGAATGGCCTGGCAAGTAAAAGAAGGGGAAGACACTTTTTAAACCTGTCATGGGCATTTCTACGTCTTCTGTGGTATTTGAATTGTGTGTCCTTTCTGACAAAAAGGCCATTGCCTGCTGTGAAATAGATCAATGGGTGATATTGTGCAGTGATTGCTATTTGTTTAAGAGAAATCTCACTGACTGACCCACTTCCTGTAATGCATAAAAAATAAATGACAGAAGTAATATTTTTGCTCTTGTTTCACTTTCATTCATCTTATTTGATCAGCACTGAACAAAACTGACATCTCATCAAACCCAGAAGTGTATTTCTGCACCAGGTTCATCAGAGGGTGGCATTTAAACACAGACATTGCAGGAACAAATGTATTTACTGGCTCTGTCCATCGATGTAAACCTGACCTTTATCCTGTAGATTTATTGACACCTTGCTGCCTTGTATCATATTTTATTACTATGTGAAAAGCCTGGAAGGTCCTCCCTGTAAAACCACTCCTGATTTTGATCTGAAAATTTTTATATCTTTAATAGATTCATCTAAAGATTGAGAAAACTTTGATATGTCTTAATCTTACATAACTAAGATGACTTAACTACACTTTTTAAAAATGCCTCCCCACTGGTCTGTGTTTGGTGACATCAGTTCTTAGGGACACCAGGCAAGGAGGGCAGCATCACTGAGGAGTATTTTCCTACAGTCCTTTTCACCATCCCACAAAGCCTATGTGATAATAACCATGTTCAAGAAAATTACCTATTACATATAGTCTTGTGATTAGTATTTACAGGTGTAAAATAGTCAAATAAATTCCCTGTGCAAAACACAAACTCTGCTCCAACAACTACATTCCTAAAGTAACAATGGATTTACCTTGTTGTGATGCAGTATACTGCCACTTTGTTCCTACACAATCACCTAGGAGACACATAAGCCCCTTAATAAACAGGGTATTCTAAAATTCTTTGGATTCATACATAACCATTTTTAACCATAACAGGTATATAGATAACAGGTCTGTGACTAAATATTTTGTTGTGTGGGAAATTTTGATGAAAGCAAATAACAATTAACAAAGCAAATTTGAATCATGCTGAAAAAACACTTCTTTCCAACTAATTGGCAAAATAACAGTTTGTATTTCTTCAGTATGTTCTTTTCCTAAATCCCCTGGAAGCTTTCCAACAAGACAGAACACTGAAGCACCATGCTGCTGAGCCCTATGTGAATCACATCTGTGTCGTTGTTTTCAGCCTTCTAGGCTTGAACATACTGAAAGAGTCAATGCTTGGCAGTAAAGCAAATAGACGATTTTCCTTCAAGAAAGAAAAATCTGTTATTCCTGTGCTGAAGTCTGAAATCCTAATATTTACCCTCATCTAAATTATATGTAATTGAGTACTAACATAAACCAATTCCAGATTTCCCTCAAAACTATTGTTTCCTTTCTTAAAATAGAAGTGGAAAGCAAATGAAAAGCATGTTTTCATTCCTGCATTAATTGAGGATAAATATTAGAGCTCAGTCCTTGAAGTCAAGAGATAGCCATGGCAAGGGCAGCATAAAAGGGTCATTTCCACTTGTCTGCTAAGTGTCTGAATCTGCACAGACATCTGTATCTAGGTAGTTGAATTTTATTTTGCTGTAAATACTGCTTTTTAGAAATTCAAAAAGAATTTTCTTTCTCAAAAATAAACTTCCTAAAATGCTGATCTGGATGAACCATTTATTGCCCTAGATTTTTTGTTTGTCATAACAATGGCAAATGAAGTGTTTAAGACTAAGACTCCCATAATACTTCATTAAAATTGAAGGTCAGTACCTTACTCCTGGATGATGTTCTCTGTACCTAATTATGAAGCAACAACTCAAGTGATGAACAAAAGTCAATTTGAAGAAGATAAACTAGATGAACTGACTACTTATCTCCAGACTCATTTGAATTTCTCTTTCAACCTCTTATAGAGAAGCAAGGAAGTTCTAGAAGTGTAGTCTATAAATTGTGATGAACAAGAAGAGATAGATGGTGAGAAGATGAAAGGAAGGAAGCTGACCATCTCTGCTGGTCAATGAAACAGGAAAAACATATTTTATAATTCAGAAACTTCATTAGAATAGAAAATAGATACAGCAGTTGTATTCACATATAAGAATATGACTTGCAAAACCACATGCTTTCTCCATCATCTGCATTCTGTATCTAAAAATGAGTCCTTAAACCCATCCCTTTAGTTTACTGCCTGATTACCATTACAGATTTAATATTTGTCACAATTACATTCTACGAGTAAGTTCAAGTCCATTTTCATGTGAAATGCTTAGATGTCCAGCCAATTAGACATGGCCATGAGCGCATCACATAAAACTTATTTAGTAGCAAAGTTAGTTCAAGTGATAATGATATTGCCTGTTGAGACTTGCTGGGGGATCCCTGAAATGGATGTTTTAATTATGTTGTGAATATACTGTCTGGAGATCACTGTCCTTGTGTCTAAAGGATGAAGCCCAGCAAGCCTATACAAGCAGTTCACATTAGTTTGTCTAAGGATCCAGCAAAATATGAGCAACTTTCACCCAATAGAATGTTCAAATTATTTGCCTGCACCAATTTTTCCTACAGTTAAAATGCAGCTTCTAGAACATGTTTGTTAGTAGAAATGTAATTTGCATGGGCAAAACTTTCATCCTGACAAAATGTTCAGTTTTTAGTGTTGGAGGATGTCAGTTTTTGGTTAAAATGAAAAAGCCACTGTACAGTGTGTTTTCCCTGCTCAGATCTCTGTGGACTCTTACAACTCCAGAGCAGGTTTTTAATATTTTGTGGCACTGCCCAGGGAGGTAACAGGCAAACAGCAAAGAGTATTGGAACACAAGGAGCTTGAGAGCAATTTAAAAATGGGGAATGTGCTTAGGTGCATGCATCATCTGAAATCATATTTACTTTTACAAACTTCCTTATCTTCATAGAACTTTAGCTCTGGCTTACAGTAGTGATTATGAAAATCATTAACAATCACCATTAATCTTATCAAGACAAAAACCAATCAATGTGAAAATAGAAGTCTTTTGCAGGCAACCTTGGACAGACACTGATTTTTACTGCCAGGATAACATTGTTTTCTGCAACAGCCATATATATATTTTACTGAGGATAAAGCTGGATTTAACAATGATAACATTTAATATGGACTTAATCAGTCAGCCTTACCTCTAGTACTTAAGAAAGTTGCATTCAATTGTCTGCTCTAGTGCTTTTCTTAACATATCTCATTTGAGGTATACTCTGCAAACAGCCTGACAATGATTCCTTGGTTTGGGATCAGGAGGCAAACATTTACAGATGCTATTTTATGTCCTGGCTCAATTAGCAGGGAAGGGTTGTGAGAAGCAGTTTTATCCTGGTGCTGATAAATTGCCTGACTAAGCACACTTTTTGTACTGGCTGCAGATGTTTACCTGACTCACAGATTCATGGAATCTGACAGAGATGACTTTGAGGTCTCCATGCACATACCTGATGTATGCAAATATAATTAATATATGAAATATGAACCATGCTGGGGCAGTAATTACTAAATTGCTTTATGTTTGCAGATATAATGCCAATAATATTTATACAACTCCCTCAGATTTTATTTTCTAAACACTATGTGAAATTATTCTCTAAAAGTAGGTAATAATAATATTAATAATAATAACAAAAAGGAAATTGGTTCTTCGTTACTGAAGGACAGAATCACAAAATGGGTGAAGTTGGAAAATACCACTGGAGGTCCTCTGGTCCAACTCCCTGCCTGTGCAGGATGCTGTAGAGCACATTAGTCAGGACTATGTCTGGTTGGCTCTTGGATATCTCCAGGGAAGGAGACTCCACAAGATCCCTGGGCACCTGCAAAGGTGATTTTGAAATTCCCTTGATTGACACATGACAATTGTGACAGGGAGGTGGAATCCCTGCACATGTGTGTGATACAGGAGCTGTTTGCCTTCAGTTGCAGGAGAGGGCTTCAAGGACAATTCACCATGGAGTATAAACACACAAGCAGACAAGAGCATCAGCAAGTGTCAAAGATAAAAGCAACCTTCTTACCTCAAGAATGCTGGCAATCTAGTATGGTTTGGGTCACTTATCTTGACTAAACCAGGCTTTCGTTCATGGAAAACTGCGGTTCCAAGACAAACAGCAACACTGATAACTAGAAGGTAGAACAAGAGAAAAAGAAAAATCACTGATGGTAAGGAATAATTTTATATCCTCAACAAAGCAGTGTGTGCAGCGGTAAATAACTGCAGCACATCTCACAGAAAACCATCTTAGTATCTGCTGCTTGGAAATGAAGCGGACCTGGTCCCCTGGGGACACTGGATCAAGAAGAAATAACAAAGCAGTTTAGAGGATATTTAACCCACAAAGCAAGCCAACTTTTACATTTTGAAAATCCCCAGCCTGATCCAACCATTGTAACACAAGTTAATTGAAAAGATCAAATAAAAAAAAAAAACAAACACTTTAACTCAAGAATTAAGGAGGAAAACAGTGCATACTTTAATACCTCATACGATTCAAAAGTATGGCAGTGCAGTGTAGGAAAACTATATCCAGCAGTTAAAAACGCTTTATTTTTGTATCTTCTACCATTGGAGCAGTTTCTTCTCTTCTTAGCAAGGCTAAAGGATCAATGATAGGTATCCTTAAGTGTCTTAAACCCAAACATCCCAAGAAAGGGAGAAAAACCTATTTATTGTGGCTCAAAGGGTAGGAATAATAGGATGCAACAGAGCAAAGGCTGGATTTGGAAAGGAAATGCTGATAATTAGATGTATCTGACCATGTAATAGTCTTCTAAGCATCCTTGTGAAATGCTGTCATTTCAGGTATTTTAAAAAGGATTAAACCCTTGGAAATATGCTGAAAAGATCTTTTCTGTATTGACATAGGAACAGACAAGGTAATGATGTGAGTAAACTTTGTTTATTTAGAACTTTTTTAATTCTATGATTTCTAGATTTTATTTGCTGGAGAATTATGGTTTTCTTCATACTATTTTTTGTTATTATACTGTTTTTCTGTCACTTCCATCCTTCTTTCAATTTCATTCTGACATGTTTCACTTCATTGGAAGACACCAGACTTCTATAGTTTTCAGGAAGTTAAAAGTTATATGTATACAAAATCAAGGTTAGCCTGTCGGGAAATTCATTCAGCAACTGAGCAGAATGTGTTGCTTATCTGTAATTTTTTTTCTCTAAATTGCCCTATAGCTAATTGGTATTGGCCTGCAAGACTGCATGGATTTAAACTGAAGGAGTCTGTCACAGGGGAAGGAATCTGTAAAGAAAATTTATTTTAAAATAAAGATATATTTCAAAGAGGAAAGGAGAAGGAAGCTGCTTCTCTCAAAATATTTGCTTTTGTCTCCAAATATTTCTTCTTCTCTCCATGTCCTGCCCCAGAGACTGATAAATACCCTTACTAACATTGTTCTAAAATGCTCTAAAGAACAAAAATCACTGCTAGCAGCACTCCTTGTAAACAGCTGCTAATATCTCAACAAATATCACTACTTTGTACAAGTGCATCTTGCCATGATTACAACCAATATTACTGGCAAACTGTTTCATAGCCAGAGAGGAAATTAACTTCAGCATTAAGCATTCTGATAGTAACAACAAGATTAGCTGTAATTTAAAGAAAAGGTATTCCAGAGGAAACCATGAGAAAACACAAAGAACACATTCTTGTGATCTGAAATTTCCTTTCATGCTTAGCCAAAGGGCGAAGAAATTTTCCAAGTTTTAGCCAGACCTGAGGTTCACTTTGGGACCCTTATCTTTGTTTTTATTTACATAGGTTACATATTGGATATATCCAAACTGTACCCTACCATTCTGTAAGTTCAATTTACAGTCACACTTTCTAAAAACAGACACAAAACATGCAAATATATGCACATGCAATTTTTTCTCAAATAATAATAAAAAAGAAAACCTAATTAAAAATGAAAGTTGCGCATGACCAAATTTTAAAATAAAGGCTTGCATGCAGGAGCACTCACACCACAAACTTAAATTGTTGGCTTTAATCTGCACAGTCACATGTGCAAAGTGCATATTTCTATCTGGAAATGGCTATGCACAAATTTAGAAGTAGTATTTAAGAATAGTTGTAAAAGCTCTGTGTGTTTTTTAATTGCTGAATTCAGGCTCTTATGCCCAAATAGTTGTGGAAGACAGAATAGATTCTAGCTAAGGAGAGCAGCATAAATTCACCAGGGGGTGGCTTAGTCTAAAAAGATACTAAAGGTATGTGTAATATTTTGTTTGAAATACAAAAATCCTCTTGATAAACATGTTTATTGAAATTAAATTGTAAAATTTAGCATCCTAGAATTATTGTGAACGTTTTTGAATCTAATTTGACTTATTCCTACATAAGCAAGTGCAAATAATACAGAATTAAACACAACCTGGAATACTGTTTTTTTTCTTTTAAGAAATATTTGCTTCTTTGGTGTGAAATATTGAAATATTGCAGGTTGTATATAAAGTGTAGACTAAAGGTATGTAGGAAGAATAAAAGCACAGCAAGATTCAGTGACTTATTTACTCAGTGTCACAGAGTAGGTCAGCATCAAAGAAATCATGAAGGTCCCTCTATCCAGCCACTTGTACATCAATTTCTCTGTATTGCAAATCAGTTTTACATCCCAAAATTCCAATCCAAAAGCTGTGGAGCTCAGTCAAGCTAATATGTCACATCCCTCTGGGATGCTTTAGCTTTGTTCCCCCTCACCCTGCCAGGCTGTCCTGGGCTGGCACACTGAGAGCAGCAAACAGCACACAGGGATGGCTGGGAAATGTTCTTTATAGGCAGAGGGAGCTGCTGCAGCTGGGGGAACAGGATAATCTGAGTTTGGGATGAGCTGGGATCCCACTCAGAGAGAGAAGGGCCCAAGAGCAGGGGCTGCCCAGAGCAGGGGTGGTGCTGCCCTGCCCTGCCCTGCCGGGATCACTGACCCACCCAGGCTCAGCCCACAGGAAAGCCCTCCTGAGCCACGACTACACCCTGCAAAAGTTATTAATTTCCAGCATGGGGGAAATCCAGTAAATTAGCATAAGGAAGAGAAAGGAAACTCTCACACATAGGTACATAATCTCTAATTTCCTAATCTCTAATTGTTTAGTGACTTTTAAATTATCTAAATACTTTAGGGGGAAAAAATGGGATTTTCCTTTAGGAGGGTAAAATGGATCATAAACACAAAGTTACAGCAGAGACCCTGACCCTTCAAGAATAAACAAAGGTGTATAAGCATCATTAAATCAGCATTTTGGGATTGGTGTAGAACATGTGTTTTTCTTACAAAAACACATAATTTAATAAAACAGCATAAGAAAATCTCCTGGAACACAGTGTGTGTTGCTAAATCAGAACAAGGGATTATCAGCTGCCATGCTATTTGATTAAGCATTAACAAGGAAAAACAGCTTCTCAGTGCCCAGTGATAAAGATTAATCCAAATAGAAGCTACTATAAAAGAACAAAAGTCCAACAAAACCCTTATTGACCAGTTTCAGTCAAGCAGTTTAATCCAAAAGATGCAGGGGAGCAAACAGTAAGAAAACATACATTTCTAAGATGTGGAATACTTCATCAGCTCTTGAAAAAACCAAATTCCCATAATCTTACACATTTTATTAATGTTTTACTGGAGAAAGGCAGATGCTGGACTTTAAAGAAGCCAACACAAAAATACTGACACCTAGAAAATATTTCCAGGAGGTCTCTACTGTTAGATACACACACCAAACAAATTTTTAAAAATAAAGTGAATTAAATGATCGCAATCCAATTTTTGAAGTCCCTCAACAAATGTAAACTTCAGTGAATACAATTCATTAAAACCTAATTACAAAAAAATCAATAGTGCAATTTAGCCCAACCCAAAACTTATTGTAATGCACTGAACATTTGGAAACTCAGGTCTTTATGAACAGGGCTGAAGTGACATTTTATATTACATTGCAGAGTGTCTCTGTAAAGCAATTAGCACAGGCTGCCTGCCTTTACTCAGAGAGGATATTACAATGAGGAGCTCTCAGAATAGTGCATCTACAAACACCCACTCTCAAGGATGCAGTGAAAAAGGAAATGACACTACTGACAATAGCCTTATAAACCCAATTTAAAAGAAAAATCAACTATTCATATCCCAAATACATACTCTTCAGAGTTCACTATTTGTATTGCTATTTGGGAAATCAAATACCCACATTTTCCTTTTAATTATCTATCAGGAAATCCAGTGACAATGTTAGAAAAGGTATAGTCTGGCCTATAGACACTTTTTTTCAGGGAAATCAGACAGAATTGATTCAGAGTGACAGTAATCAGCTTTTACTACAATTATTTTAATATTTAAATTGTACAATATTTTTAAACATTTTTAAATGTCCTGAAATGTAAATAAACCACTACTATAACATCTTTAAAAATGAAATATGATTGAATAGGAAGATATGATATGTGATTGTATAGAAAGATAATTTTGTATCACAGATTGCTCTAGAGGACTCTGAAAAAACAAATTCTGACCAGTCTCTCCTAATGTTTGAGTTTACAATTTTAGTCCATGTGTCCTTCTCAGACTAAAAGAAATGATGACACATCAGCTCCAAGAACACTGAAGCCACATGAGCACTTGTAGGGCCCAGGCTCTTGTCAATGCTTTGCATAAGCTGATTTGTCCTCTGGCCAGTTGACCTTATTTCAATTATGATGTGCTTGGGTAATACACACAGTGGCCACACAGCCACCAAGCAGAACATAAGTAAAATGAAAATTGAAATAAATGAGGAAAATCACACTGTTTTCTTTAGGATAATCATCTCAGGGCCCATCAATAATTTTCATCTGCTTCACTTTATCTTCCAGTGGTTTGGTTTTTTTTTTAAGAGCCCCAAGTTCTCCTCAGACAAGCAAGGCTGTTCAGCTCACACATTCCATCCCACCCTATTTGATTTATGCCAGGGGAAGAAAACTCCAGAAGAGGTGGCACCACACTGGAGGTGAGGGGTACCAGGCAGAGATCTCTCATATCCTGGCACAGCCATGAGGTCATTCCAGCAGAGGCTGAACCAGGTGTCTGATATTTATATACATTTATATTACACTTACCTAACCTAGTCACAAACACACAAGCCCCAATAAAACACCACAGACTGTCACCAATACAATATCCTTCCATAAACTTGAGCTACTTTATATCATGAACATGCTTTGATATCCAGTGAGAGCTGAGGGCTCAGAGAACCTCTAATAAGGAGAAAAGAGGATCTAAAAATGATGCATGGTGACAATGCGCTAAAAAGGTAAAAAACCTTCCCTGTTCTGGCTATAATTGCAATGGAAATAGCATATAAACTAATAAGCCATAACATTTGGAAGAAGCAACTTACAAGGGCAGAGATAACAAAAACACTATTAAAAAAGAACTCAATAATGTTGCTAATACTTCACAGAAGAAGGTCGAGTCCTTCAATAATTCTGGGTAAGTACTCACCAAGAGTTTTCACAGCAACATATTGGCTACAGCAGCAGAGGCACAGTGTTAAACCTGGAGTCAGAAGATGTATTTTAGTGGGACTCCATCACTGCTCAAGGAGGGTGTTATAACAAGCTAAATTTGTGTTTGGTAGCAAAGATAGAAATGCTGTATACCTAGGTAAAGGGAATTGAGAAAAATACCTCCTCCTCACAAAGTTGCACAGGCAGTATGATTTCTGTCTGGATTAAATAAATACTGAGCTGAAGGACTGAGTCTGTCCATGGGCTAACAAGCTCATATATGCCAGCACAAATTCATTTGAACTCTTTTCATAAGATTTTGGGTGCTTTCATTAACTTTTTACTGCCCTGAGTGCCATCTGAACTGCCTACAGAAAATAGCCTGACTAAGGAGTATCAGTGACCTCCCGGCTCCAAACAGATTGTTTATTCAGAGAACTAAATTAGATTTCAATACTTACACTATAAAATTAATCAGAGAAAACAATTTGATTCAAAATCAAATAACTGAAACTAATCAGGCAGAATAAAAAGAGAAAGCTAATTAGATATTGCAAGCCATTTTTGTTTCTGAAGAATATAAATATAGTTATATACACTATATATTTATACATTTATACAGACCTCACATCTGAGGTGCAAGTAGGGTTAAGACATTACCACTTGAATAAAATAATCAGCAGTCCTCTGAGTGTATCCTTTGATAAAATAATAAACTCCTCAATCCATCAGGAAGGCTGTGCAAGGTCTTTAAAAAAGAGCTTTGAAATGTCAAGGTTACATTACAGAGGCTGCAGAATTCTGACTTAATAGGAACAGAATTTATTATTTTTTAACAAAACATTCATAAAACACCTATTTAGAGACCATCTGATGTTTTTAAATGAGTTATTACAGAATAAAAGTTAATAGTGCAAATAGGATTTTAGCCCAGGGCATATCCTTAAAGGATGATTCAAAGGATGAGCCACAAAATATAGCAGAAAAAATTGCTCATGTTGCCAAAGGGAACTTGGGAAGAATATGCTTCTCCTGAGAAGCTTTTAGAAGATGACACTGGCCACAAGGGACTTCAGCAGTGAACATTTTTTGACTGGACATGTGCTGGTGTGCCTGCACCAAAGGAACAGCAGAGCCAGCCCCTCTGCCCTGCTGCTCTGCACTGGCTCAGTCATTCAGAATGCCCAGAGGCTGCTGGGGTATGGAAGTGCCAGCATGTAAACTTCCACTGCTCACAGTCACTGGAAATTAGGAAATGGAAGCTGATAAATCCAAAGGGCAATATTGGAACCAGACCTTTATCACTGACTGGTGGGTTTTGTCCAAATATAAGTAAGTTACAAGTTAGGAACTGCAAGCATTTCCTTCACTGCCACCCAGCCAACAACTCGTTCTTCTCCCTTCTGCTTTCTCCTGCACAGCCACTCACCAGCTCTGTGCAATGTTTTGTGACCCAAGAACTTGTAAAGAAAGAGAAACATACTCCAGAACCTGGCAAGATCACAAAATTGCTCCCAGTTGGACAGCAACCTGCTCAGCCAGAGAGATATAATGGATCACCTTCTTTAGCTCTGTTTAAGCACTGTGTTTATGCACATTGCATATCCAAGGTACTTTCTGCATGGTGCTTTTCCACACAGCCAAAACAGAGGGCAAAACAGCTGGCACACCATGGCAAAGAGCCCCGACAGAGGCAGGCTGGGGGTTCCACTCCAAGCAGCTCACTAAGCCTTGCAGGCACACACGATCCGGGACAATGATTCAGAAAGAAATAAATTAAAGGAGAGAAAATCACTAAGGTTTCAGGGAGGAAAAAGAAGAATTTGGAAACAGAACAGCTCAGCAGTACAGAAAGAACACTTCTTTTTCAGTTTTCAATCAAAATAAAAATAATTCATGTTCTAAGGAGACTTAAATTTAGAGGAACTTAGTTTTATTATGTTTGTATTAAATCTGTGTTAAATCTGTTTAACATCACATTGCAGAGTTATGTGAAAACATTTTGTATTTCCCACATGTGAGCAGTGATGAAATGTTTGGGCACATAGTGCATTAGTTATGGTTTAAAGAAAAAAATATATATACTTTGAAAGGAAAAGAAAACCTGTAGAATAATCAGAAGCCATGTGACACAAGGAGGACCCAAAGAATACAGCTCATGGCACCTCCAGTTAATGCAACATCATCTAAACCACAAACATTATCATATACCATAAAGCACTACAAAGTCACCAAAACGCTAAATAGTCCTAATCACAGCTTCCTTTAGAGCACTGATGCAATATTTGTACATTTCTATAATTTGAAGATTTTTTGTTAAAATGTGGAAGTCCTTTCCAATTTGACTGCAATTCAACTCATTTGAAACAAAGTTTAATTAAACATGATTCATTGTGATTTCCAAGCCAGGTATTTTATGTGTGCTGTGGTAACTACATGATTCTCAAACCTCCTGCTTCAGAGGACAAAATGTATTTTCATGGAGGTCAGCTTCTGTCATGAATATATTTTACTTGGTTATCATTTAGAGAATAAAAAATCCCCATTTAAAAAACCTGTGAAAAACTACTGCTAACTGCATTTGTCCCTTTCTCATACAGAAAATATTTTCTATATCTATTTTAATTGACACAAATTTTTTTTCCTCACTCACTGAATTTGGTTGAACTGTTTAGCTCAGATTTAAGGCAAGGTCCTACCCCTGACTCTGCTGGGGCTGCAGTCTCACCTTAAGTTGCATTCTGAACTGGCCATACTTTGATAAATTTATTTAAACTGTAAAGGCTGAGCTAAGATGGAAATAAAAATGGAATGGAAATGGTTCAGCTGAGCACCCAAGAATTGAAGTATTTAAGCACTTAATATAATTTGGACCCAAAATGTTATTGCATTCAATATCCTCACTAGATTGAGGGTCATTTTCCTGCTTGTAAACCAGTTACCAATTATTCTTCCATTGTCCTGGAAATATTCCAGAAATCATTATATAGTCCGCTGTGTTCTGATCGGCACTGAGTTTGTCTTTTTCATACATCTATTTATTGTAAAAACGTTAACCTTAGACTCAAGGGCTGGCAGATTCTTAGATACCTATAATTAGCTACATTAATAGTTTCAAGTGTAATAATTACTTAACAATATTGTATTAATGCTTTAGCTATCCATCAAAAATCAAAATGTGAGGAAGATTACTCTGAAAGTACAACACAGGGAGCAGTCTAATTTTTTTTAATCAGCAACCAGCTCTTTATAAGATTATTCTGCAACTAATCATTCTGCTGCCAGCAGCAAAATAAAACAGACTCCCCTGAAGTAAGTTTGTCTTGGTAGGGTTTCAAGATAACAGATTGTGACACAAACCACCTCAGGTTCATACAGTTGCACTGTTTTGCCTTTTTGAATAAACACTTCTGTTGAAATATTTATCCATTAAGCATGTAAACAGTTTCATCACAAGCACAAATATCTTTTTCATGTAGATGAAGTGAGTATATATACACTAGAACCTCACAGACAACAATTCCTTGGTATCAAAAGCTCCAAAAAACTCATGCAGAGTTTTTTGAAAGACATAATTTTGTGCTGCCATGAAAAAACTATCATCAGATACTGGATAGCCACTAATATTCCTGGTTAATAGGTTTCCTCTTTTAGACTCTACCTGCAACATATTGCCTGTAATTCTTTATCCTCTAAAACATTCTCTCTCTGAAATCTAGAAATAATATCATATAGATTTGCAAAATTCTTCCCATGCCTGTGATGACAAACTTGTTTGAATGTTTGGAGGAACCCATCTACAATCCAGACCATGGAGACAGCACTTCACTGGTCACAACCGATCGCTACTGAAAACAATGAACTCTGTAGCAGCTGTCTCTGAATGAGCTGAGGCACAGGTCCTGGTGCTCAAACCCTCACAGTGCTCTTTACAAACTGATATCACCTATGGCTTGTTCAAGAGCTGTCCAGCTCAGCCAGCTTCCTTCTCTGTGTGGTGTTTGAACAGAAATTAACATGTAGGACATTTTTCCATGGGTTGACTTCTCTGTTCCTAAGCATTTCTGTAACCTCCTAAGACAGTAAGTCCATAGTATCACATTTATAGGATGTGATGCACTTTCCTACTTTACAAGAGACATTTGGTTCCCCCAGTGTTTTTTGTCCCCATCCCAAGGCAGCAGCACAGATTGTAGGTGTGGGGTCTGCCCACAGAGCACCTGAGTATGTGCAATAATGAAAGAATTCCTCAGCATTTTAACAATGTTTTCTTCTTACCCCCCATTCTCACATGAAGCACATTTTCCTTTCTCTTAAAATGTCCTAAAACATCTCCACTGTCTCTGCAAGATTTGGCAAGTTCATTCCCCACTACATTCCAAGGATGATGTAGCTTTAAGTGTCTGTCCTTGTATTTATGCTGAAGCTGATGTTTGGAAGAACAGATGGGTTCTGTCTGAGTGTTCTTACTTGGAAATACTATTTCCTTCCCAGATTTTTGGCTTTTTAAAAAGAAAATAACTGAAATGAGAAGTCAAAACACAGGGCTTGAGCAAATGTGTGAAAAGCCCTGAAAAACATCAGGACTAACTCTAGCCTAGATTAAAATCCTATGGAAAAGTTATGCAAGTCGGCCAAGTCTTGCAACTACATTTTCCTCTTAATCAGAAAAGAAAAAAATCAATCATTTCCTTTGTTAATGTATAATCAAACTTATAATATACTGGAACAAATTTCAAAATACAGAGATATAAAATGGTTTTTGTAATCTGAAAGGTTTTCAAACTAATTCCTGTGCCTACCAGTTTTGGAGTTTCTGTGGAAAAGGGACTGACAATTTTGGGGAGAAAAATCATTTAATGGTCTCAAGTACAACAGACTAAAAAGGAGGTGGCAATAAGTCATTGCCACTATTTGCAGCACTGAAAAAAGCAAAATTACGAAATTCTTTTAATTTCTCTCCAAAATATCCATGTTTACTAAAAAATGGGCATATGATTTGATTTTATACACATACCAAGAAAACAGAGCCTATCAAAAATGCAGTACTTTAAACAGTCATTTCTTTTCAAAATAAATTGTCAGTTCTTGAAGATTTTGGAGGTCAACACTTCCTTGTGGCTCTGTTTGTTTGTTCAGTTTGTAGAAGAGCAAAGAATCTGTCTCTGGCATTTAATTAGGGGAAAGTAGACACGAATGAACAAGAATTCTTCATTCTCTTTCTTTTAAAATCTTGTTTCCCTATTGTTATTCTCAGATAAACAAAGTTAGTCCTACATCTTAAACAAAAGCTGTCCCTTATTTTGCAGTGTTCTGCCAGTGAAGGCTTTACTGACCCTAATAAATGTGTCCTGTTGCAGAGGCTCACTTCAGGAGACCACAGAATGTGATGAACAAGATTTTTACCAGATCCAGAGAAAATTCTGTGGGTCTGAACCAAGTAGAGCAGTATTTGACTGACAGGAATGCACACCACCGATTTTACATAGGGCTCAGGGCAAGGGAAGTTAACAGCTTTAAACTCTGACCATAAGAGGGATTTCAAAAAATCCAGAGCAGTTAAATTTGATCTGTAAAATTGTCTCTAAAATTGGACAAATACTTCTAATCCTATTTCCATAAGCTAAAACTATGGTTTATAGGACACTGAAAACACCTAAAGCCAAGATAAAGCTGGACAGTTCAGAATGGGATTCAAGAGAGGATTTTAACAAAATCAGGAAGTGCCCAGAATTCACTAACGGGAATTGCTGAAGAAAGAAGAGAAACATCTGTAATCTCAACATTTGTCAGCATCCAGCATATTTATCTCTCCAGACAAATCCAGAGTCCAGTATCCATCCAGACAGAGAAGTGAGGGTATTAGCACCAATCACCCTTCCCTACACAGTGGTTATAGCCCTGCTTTTTTTTCCCTAGGTAGGAGCTTCCTTGATGTAGGATTTTAAGTGACTGACACATCTAGGATCATTACTGAGATAATTGTTGTAGATGATGTTCAATTTGCTGAAGTTCTTAATTATTTGATGATAATACTGAAAAGGAGGATCCAAACAAACCCAGAAAACAAAAGCACAAAACAAACTAGAAGAGAAAATGGCCTTGCTATACATATTTAATGAAACAGTGAAAATATCCTGCACAAAGAGAGTTAAATTGAAAATGTGTGTATGATAAATGGATATAATACTGTCTATGTAATGGGTTTCCTATTTAAATTTTGTGAGGATTTAATCAGTTGGGCACAGCTGTGCAGGATGCACCATAAACTACGTTGAAAAATATGTAGACATGTACATTTATCTGCTACAAATTAAGCTCACTTAGAGGTGGTCTTAATGGACCATGTAGCAATCATTACAAGCATAAATTTTAAACTGTCTGTTTCCAGTGAATTTGCTTGGAAAAAAAATTAATGCTCATCCTTAGTGGAGCACAGTAATAAATGGAAGTACCCTTAATCTGTTAAGCACTAATAACCTACCAATTATTCATCATGAACCCCATGCTGTATAATGTATGTCTGTTACAATTTTATTAGCTATTCTTTACTTAACCTGCAAAGGTGCAATTTTTATTCCAACTTACACACTGAAATTATATGATGTTTTAAGTGATGTGCCATTAAATTTACAAAATTCTCTGTCCCATTGGTTTATTGTAACACATCTGTACAGTAGAGCATTGTTACACCTCGTGATCATTTATGACTTTCAGACTTTCTGCTTCTATGAACAGCAGCATCATTCACCTTAGAGATCAAAAAGCAGTGGCTTTGTTACAATGCAACACAAAAAATAACCCATAAATTATTTAACATGGAAAACGGATCTCACTGTAATCAAAGTGAATCAGTGACCCAGTTGGAGCTGACTAGAAGCTCACAGCAGTTGCATGTTCTCCTACAGGGGGTGTCACTTGGAGTCACCTGTGTGCTGTTCTGGTGCTCAGAGAAGCAAAGGGAACCCAGCTCCAGTCACTGAGGGGTCTTTCTCACCCAGGTATTGAAGGGATGACCAGAATAAAGATTGCCAAACCACAAAGGAGGAAATCCATGCTTTTCAGTAACTGCTCTGGCTTTGCATCTTGTCTGCCCTGCACCAGTCAGAAAAACTGTTTGTTGCTTTTGGAAAGCAGAAGAACACATCAAGTTTCTCAAATAAACCAAAGAGAAACTTGGAAATAACAAACCATTAACTCAAGCAAGCAATAGGGTAAGATTTCATTGTGGAGAAATTTTGTGTCTCCATCCCATTCATTGACAGAAACTTTGAAATCCAAGATGCTAAAGATTACTTCCTTTCATGATCTCAGGAACTGAGATCAGGAATACTTTTTCAGGGTATTTAGGTGAAGAGCATTTTCAGGAATATTAGGTGAAGAGCACTTTCAGAGGAAAAAAAGGAAAGAAACAGGAAAAAAAGACAAGCCACCAAAAAAAACCCACCAAAGCAAAGCTTATTTTTATTTAGGGGGAGTCAGCTCAGGTTGTCTAATTCTTTTCTTCATCAAGACTGATTTGCCAGTTCCTTTGCTGATGGAACTGTTCAAACCACAGGCTGCCAACACGCTCTGCTTTGGCTTCAGTGCATTGGCCAAATATTCCACCCAGCTTTAATCCAAACTGATGAGGACAGGCTGTGACATTTCCTGCTAGCCCCCTCTCAGAAGCAAGGAGCTGCAAGCTCTCCTGCACTCCCAGAACTGCCCCCGCTGACTCTCCTGGCAGGAGCATCAATCCCACGGAAACACGAGAGGTGGGGAAGCAGAAATGGCAGCACATGAGGCATCTCCTGCACAGCGCAGGCACGGGGGGTGGTGTGTGCATGGGAAGTGTGATCATTTAAGTAGGCATCAGTCAAAATAAAAATGAGGGCAAAAAAAGAGACAACTACATGTGGAAACAAGCCAAAGAAAACTCTTTGATTACATGAGAGGCTAGTACATATGTTGCATATATAACAAATACTTTAAGTTCAGTGCTTGACTCAGAGACACTGTCACATCAAATTCTCTATATTGCGCTGAAGGATCCTTGTGCTGAAATGTCAGCTGGTCATATCACCTAAAGGCAAAAAGAAATTGCCCTAACATTATGCATAGCAATTCCACTGCTCTGTGCTCCATAGCACCGTTTTCTAAGAATAGCTGTTTCAAAAGGAAGCTTCTCTTCAGTGTGAGCCAGAGGCAATTGAATTTTACCCTAAAAGTGGCTATAGGCTTTGTAGAAACATTTAGGAATATTAAATATTCATGTATTTGATTTAGCAAAATTCATGACAGTAAAGGCATCCACCAGAATAGCTCCAATGTAAATATTTTTAACATTTACCACTACAACTTGAAGTATGGATATTATGACAAAGTGAAATGCCACAAAGAAGAACAAACGATTGGAAAATTCCCTTTTTCCTCTTGTAGTTAGTGGGTGTTTATTAATTATTTTTCACCCCAAATGGCAATGTCCAGGACTCTAACCTTCCACTGGGAGGGCTGTGCCCTGCAATGAACTGTTCTACATCCAATGTTTTCAAGTTCAATTTCCTTTCACCACAGTCAATTCCACAATTTCAGACCTAGATCTATATCTTACCCTCTATCACTGGTATAAGCAAACATTTAAAACAGAATTTTCAGTGAACTGTGCTGCTTTTCACACCACACAGGGGAAGCATGAGACTGGATGTAGGTGTCACAGAAGAAACTGTGGAATCTTCTATTACCATGTGATGTACAACAGACAAAAAAAGCAGGAGAAATAAAAAAGGCACTATAAAATACACCCATGTATTTTGCCTTGACTTCACCTAAATTATTGTCAGAAACACAGATCTGCTGTAAAAATACACTTCACTATGTTCTTTTGAACAGCAAAAGCATATTTAATGAAGCGCTCTTTAAAGCACTGGATTAAATCCCCATATCAAGGGGTTCCTTTTCTAGAGAAAGGCATTGTTGAAATCCATAATTTCATACTACAGAAAATCTCAGCCTGAATCCATTATATACTGTCTCTCACTAACTACACACCTAAACATGGGAATGGGATTAGGAATTCTGGATTTGGATTTCTGTATTGAGATGGAAGAAACAAAGAGAAATAATGCTGTCATAATAGAGCATCACTATGTCTACAAATTCCTACATTTATAGATGTAAAGATAATCTAAAGCACCATGACACAGGAGTTTAGAAATTTGTTAGACATAGTGAAAAATAAAATCTCATGTATTACAAGTATCTAATGACTATATATTATATAATACTCTGATGCATGAAAAAATTGTGCCTTTTACAGAGAGTTTAAAAATAAATATATTACATTTTCTTGGCTAAATTATTCTACAGTTTACAGTTAAAACAGAATAAAGCATTTAAAATTTGCTAATTAAATATAATAAAAGGAGATAATATAATTATTTTATAAAGCAGCCTTTCATCTTTTATATCTATGAAAGTTTTTCTATACAAAATGTGTGTATATATATAGATAGATATATGTAAAAAAATAAAAAACTTTCAGAAATAGCTTATTAATTGTAGAGTTAGGAATTTGCAAATTGTGTTTCCTTGGTAAAAATACTGGAATGAATGTTTTAAATTAAGGAAATGTGGCCTTTTTGAGTTCTTGCATCCAACTTAAATCTATATTTCTTATCTTGTCAGAATAGAAATTATAGTGTGATGGCATAGATCGAATCTTACTGGATTAAGAGACCATATGAAATTATATACATACACATATATATGTGTGTGTGTGTAGGAAAATTGGAATTGTAGTGGTCAGAGCAGCCTATGGTTTTTTCTGTATTTATTTCAGATACCAAAGACAGATACCAAAGTCCCCAAAGCACCTGGCATATCAAGTTACTAGTACTGCTGGCTTGCTTTCCAGCAGGAAGCACTACACACTTCCCCAAAGCATGTGACTGATGAGCAAAAGTTGTTTCAAATTCAATATTTCTGAGACCCAGAGCCAGGGCACTGTGTTCTCAACATGGGGTAGAAACAGCAGCAATGCCTTGCTTGCAGGGGATGTGCCACCACTCTGCATTCTCTCTCCCAATGTCTCTTTCCCTATTTTAAGTTTCAAGGATTTCTCTCTTTCCCTCACCACTTCATCTCCAAGTATGCCAGGGCAGTATTTCATAAACACACAATGTTCTCTTCTCTCCCATTTCCTCTGAGCCAAGCTGCTAAAACCATATTAACACCAGGATGAGCCTGTGTCCCCCACCTCTGGAGAGGGGTTTATTCTGGATTTGCTGCTATCCCATCTCCCTCCACTGTACCCAGTCAGGTAAGAACATTGGCAGACCAAATTGCTAACTGTCTACAAAACACATGCAGACTGATCTTATGCTAAGACCCAGATGTTGTTCAATCCCTATAAGAAAATGCTTTATTTACCATTATGTTCAGCAGAATTATTATTGAAAAATATTTATATATATATTTATATATATATATAACAATTTTTCTCTGTGCAATGTAGCAGATTAGACTGCAGAAACCAATTGCCCCTGAACCAAGAATGACATAGCCAGTATTCAATGTTTGGTTTGAACTGTGTTCTAAACTGTTTGCTTTTAAAAGGCAGACCACCAAGTGGAGAACTATAGTCTTCTAAAAATAAAAGCCCTTTCACTATGTATAAAAGTTTCCTGTAGGGTATTGTCTACAGTTTTATTGTAGTAGAGGAATAGAAAGAACAACTACAGTGATATCATACAGTGTCAAATAAATAAAATTGAAAATTATTCTGTTTCAGTTTTGTATGACTCAAATCAAAACCATCACCTAACTAGGTAAATGTGTCAGGGCTATAGTTTGGGAACAAATGCACACATTCCTGGGACACCACTGAAGACAAAGAATTTGCTTTGGAATATGAAGAAATAAATTAAGACTGGTCTTTTGTAGTGCAGCAAAGGCAGCCTCAGTGTAACAGGGCTCTGCAGTTCAGCTGCCAAACTGTGGCTGAACCACTGCTCCCAGCCATGGACACTGCATGATTATAAGGACACCAGCCAAGCCTTTCTTCTTTCTATTTCTTTCATTTTTTTTCCTTTTTCCATTAATGAAACTTTTCACTAAACTCTGTCTGAACTAAGGATCATTCTGGTATAACTTTTGAGCCAAAGTTAACAATGCTCATAAAAGCAGAAATTCATGTCTGAAAGTATGGCTACTTTCTGGCCAGAAAAATCCATGAACTGAAAGTCAACCCTATGACATCAACTCTTCATTCCAAAAAAAAACACCCCAAAATGAATAAAGAAGTCAGCAGGTCCACATCACTGTAGGTCTCATGAAATTCATAAGGTAATGTATACAGGAAAGGTATTACCACACATCCACAATTTTTAGTTTCATTTACAAAGAAACAAAAGTGAAAGAACTGATTGAGTTTCTGGTCTTTGGTGCTTCAGGGTTCAGGAAGTTTAATTTATTTTTTTTTAGTTCAGACTAAAACAAAAATTCAACTGTCTTGATGGTGGCCTTTAACTCCAAAGAGACTGTACAGGTCAGTGGCTTATTGGGCAGGGTGTGCTGCCAAAGGCAAACATCAGTGGGGAATGAGATGATAGGCAGGGAGAAGGGATAGGAAGGTATAATTCATGGTCAAAGCAGGCTTAGAGACAAGTTAGAGCTGTGTAAATACAATTTTTGAACACAAACTGCCTTCCAGAAACACATCTCTTGGATGATTTTGCTACCAAAGTCCAGAGAACACTCCAGAGCAATAACAGTTCCCCAGATGCTTGTTAAGGTCTTACAGCTATCATCCATGTCTGCATGTATTCTAAACTCCCAAAGACAATAAGCTTAGCTTCTGCTGCTGTCTGCTCACAAATGACACCCTATCTGGAGAAGCTACGAGAAAATGAAATCCAAGAGAGAGAAATACAAAATGTAGCACATGGCCACCATCAGATGCTCTCAAAAAGACAAACTGAATCCAGTGTCCACAATAAGAAAAGTCGTATTTAGGCTACTAAATAATCTGAAATAATAGATTTGATTTCCAAAACCTTTCATAACAGAAGTTCCAGATAAAGAAAGCAGTGATGAGTTGATGAAGCCCCAGTGCTTCAGAATACTGAGAGCACCAGTTATATTTCTGTGCCAGTACCTTAAGGTGAAACACACAGTTGTATTGGAATTGTTCTCTAAACCACCTCCAGCTGAAGTTCTTTCATCTGCTTCTTGGTATCCCTAAACACAGTTCACAGTACTTTAAAAATTGTCAGAACAAAAGGTGTTTTAGATTTTATATTCTACAGAAGGCCATTAGGACTACCACATCTGTTCATGCTTCTGTAGTAAATCAACAGAAGACATTTTTCTTCTCTCTCAACAATTTTAATGTTTTCTAACTTTGTTTATGTCACGCAATTTCTCATGACTTATTAAATTCTTAACAATTTTTCTTGTATCACTAATAATTTGAGACGAGTTGTTTGAAAATGTTTTCTACAAATTAGCAAATGATGAGCACCTTCAACTCGTGGCAAGCTGCTTGCAGCACAAGTCAATAGGCAGCATGCCAAGAGAGTATTAAAATACAACTACTTCTAGAGTTCCAGGCTTCTTCCCTTTTTTCAAGGTTGCTTATATTTCCAACTTGTTTAGTGGTATGTGGATTTATGACCAGAGAGGCTGTTCTAACTAAATCTGCAAATAATGAAGACCTTTTGAAACTGTGGAAAAGCAGAAAGAAACACCCAGCAGAGATACACAGAGTCAGAAAAGATGAAGTGAGACTAAAAACAATCTTTGTCTTTCCTTGTGTGATCTGAAATAACAGTTTGTGTCACAAAAGAATTACTCACATATTTAGATAACAGACTCAATCCATACACATGAACTTAATTTGGTCTACTACTGAGTGGCACTAATAATGTTGAATGTAAATATTCAAATGCAGAACTCAAAGACCAGATAGCAAATTTTGCCAGGATTCATCACAATTTGATTAGTATGAAAGTCTTTAATAGATTCTTTGGTTTTCACCCTAAAAAAGTTCAAGTATCTATAGCAAAGACTGAGTTTTCGTACAGAATATTGTTCTAAGACCAACAGCAGAAGAGGTAATTTAACCATGACCATGTCTGATTGCATTTAAATGTTGGTGCTGCTACGAGCATCAGTGCTTTATAAAACACATTGCCTTTTCAGAAATACTGCAACCAACGGCCACCATTAAACTAAAGCTGATATACAAAACCTGACATTTGTTAAAAATATCTGTAAAATTTGGAAATATATCTGAGCACCCTCATACCTACTTAAAGTCATGGACAAGCAAAACTAGATGCTTCTGACTATTTCTAAACTGGTGAGAATATCTGTAGGCTCCCAGAAACAGAAAACCTTTTGCCATGCTGGTTAAAATCTCAATCCTGCACTCTCTATCTGGCCTCGGGGTGGGAGCACCCAGGGAAGGAGGGAAGCTGCTGCCTTTGCTCCCAAGCCAGCCCCAAGGGATGCTTATGCATCAAACAATCCAATAATAATCCAATATGAGCAGCCAGGCATTAGGGGGATGGAAAATAAATGGTATTTGGGCATTTTTACTGCATTAACTAAGAAAAAGATGCATTATTTATAGTCTGTACATGGCTATAGGCTTAGCACACTGTTAAAAAAATAAAAGGCAAGTTTAATAGGTTTTTGACTCTCATATATAGCAGTTGGTACCTTTGATGCACCATCAGTAAATCAGAAATCCTGCTCCTGAGCACCACTGAATTCAAAATTCAGCATTCTGCTGCTCGGGAGCATAAAAATACTGCACTTTTGGGCAGGCAGAGGATATAATTGTAATTTACCTTTGAACTGAAATAAATGGTGAGTTATGGGAAAAAGCAGTTTAGAACAGGATAAAATCATCACACAGTAGGTCTATGTGAATTTTCATGAATGCTGATCATGATTTTATGATTACAAATCATTGCAAAGTTTTACACTCTTACAGCAAAATGAGGAAATACATTCTAAATTATATTTCAGTGAGTTTTTACAAAATATCTAAAATTCTATGTTCATTTCACCACTTTGAAGAATTTCTATGAGCTTTAGGAGCTGAATACAACTGGACATTATGCATTCTGGCAGATCAGATTTTAGCTAAATTTTCCATCTATCAAGGAAAGATTCTTACCACTGAAAACACAGACGAAAATGTGCAATCCAATATCTTACACTTATTTCTTTCCCAAGGATTATTCCACATATTTTAGATATAACTAGTCTAGTCTTCTCACACAAATAAGTGAAAGCAAAACACAGCTGAATGACCAAAATTTCAGAAGATCATTGGAAGTCTGATCAGCCTCCAAGTATGCAAAAACCTCTCAAATACAAAGTTAGACTATATCTGAAAATAAAAAGAAAAATCCACAAAAGGATTTGAACCATTTTTCCCCAAGTTATTTCTATATCAAATTGTAACTACACAGAAGATGACTGTTAGACAAAGAGTAGTTTCAAGGCCACAATTATTGAAGATTTTTTGAATTTTATCAGTGAAAAAACCCTTTGCATCAAAACACTAAGTCCTGTTATACAATTTCTCACATAGTGAAGAGCAGCAAGACCTCCTCCAATATCTGTTCCCTCATTAAAAAATGTCAAACTATCCAGAAAAAAAAAGACACTAAGTAATTCAACTGAGGACAGTAATTCAGCCCACCTAATTTTCTTTAATATTTTCACCTGGCAATCTTTTATCTGCATCTTTGCTCCTATCACCTTATCTGGTTTTATACATATAGAGGGTTTTTCAGGTATTTGGCAACTGATTATGTCAACAGCCATTTGGAAGTAGCCAAGATAGTATGGTACCACCAACCCCTGAGCCCTGGCAGGACATCCAACCTCAACACCAAAAGTATTTTTCAGAATCTTCAGGTTAAGTTAAAAAGATAAACATCACAGAGTAGGCCTAAGTCATACAAATATGAAAATCCCTCTTTGTTTGTCACTCTTCTCAAGCACAGGGTAATATCACTGAACAAATAGCAGGAAACCAATGGAGAATTCCCTTGAAAATCTCAGGGTATATGGTGGCAGAACTAAGAATTACAATTTCAATTCCCTTCTTGGAACAACACAAACACACTTATTAATTAATAATAATCAGGTATTTTTGGTAGTTTAGAACTTGAAAATATGTATTTTGTTTCTTTACTCAATTTCTGTTAAATTAATTTCATAATCTCATCTTTTATTTTACCCGCTTTAAAAAAAATTCAGCACTAACCATGCATGGAAAGAAACACCCAGCTGGGCCATTTAGCTGTGTAGTACACAGGTTATTTTAATTTTCTCCTAGTAAGCATCATGTACTAACTTATGTGCAACACTTCACCCACTAATATCAAGACACATTGCTAATTTATTACTAAAGATCAGCTTCTTTTTCATTAAATTGCATTTATCTGTGTTACAATCCACTCAGAACTAAACTCTGAGCTGAATTCAGGTAAATCCATGGAGAAATTCTGTGAGATCAAGGCCAAAATGCAGTTCACAGTTCACCTATTTTTGAGTTGTAGGCAAAAAATTCAGCAAGGTCAAAGCACAGTCAGAGGGGATTTGTTCCTAATACACCCAGTACAACAATTCTGAAAATTTTACCTTGGTTTTCTTTCAGAAGTGATATTTTAATTTATTTTTTTATAGCAGAGAGTGAGCATGATGAGATACACACTGCTCACAGTACAGGATTTCATAGCTTACTGAACAGGCAAGGACATAAACAGATACCTAAAGTTTAGAAAGTGCACAAGTTTCTCACAGAACTGGAGACAAAGGCCCTACAAGTTTAATCTTTTTTGTATCATAGAATAATTGTGTAGCTTCAGTCAGCTCTCTATTTCTCCATGGCCCATATCCATTGCAGATGACTAATAATCCCTACTTAATCTCAAAACCAGGTAATTAATTAGTTGCTATCAGCAAAGTGCATTGCAAACATTACACACTACAAATGCTACTGTTTCCCTTTCCACAAGCTCAGGTGATGTCCCACTACACAAACATACCAAATTTCAGGGTTGTATTATAAGACAAAATGAGAGGCAAAACTATCCTCTTAGAAAAATAGTATCTAGTTTGGAATGGATGACAAGAGGGGAACACAAGATGTGCACAAGATTGTCTAAGAAATTCCATCTCCCTGTGATAATTCTTCCAATCCAGGTGTACATTTACACACCTAACTATACACAGATTTGCAGTTATTAATATGAGATCTTGAGATGAGGCAAGAAAAGTCAAAACTATTTCAGCAAAGATTCAAACTCTATTTATAATTCATATATTTGTGGAGAAAATTTATTTTCATAACTGCATGACTTCAGGGGAGATTGCAAGCTGTCTTTTTTTCCCCAGTTTCCAGGGTTTTTTCATTTGGTAGCATCTCATTTGTATTATTTATTATAGAAGTCACACACTTTCCATCTGGATACTACTGCAGAAAAACAAGACCCCTCAAAATAATGGCAGAGTGCCTACAGGCAAAAGTAGCTTTCTATTTAAGAATATGGGGGTTTTTAAAGGGAGGGAAGAAAGGTCTATGTGTAAAACAAACAAACAAATGTCAAAACCCCAATCAATTATTCCTGTATGTATTTGAACTAAAGAGAGAAGGAAAAAAAAATCCAAGTAATAGACAAGCTTTGTGGTCCCCATTTTAAAGTAAGCAAATAAAGGACTTGCTTCTCTTTGCCCGCTCAGCTCTGACCAGTATCGTTCAAGTTTGTGCTTCTCACATATTTAAGTTACAGTCCTGACGTTTCACTGTTTTTGATGTATGTAGAGCTGAGAACACAAATTTAGAGCATAAAATGACCCATCCTTCAACCTCATCATCACTTTTTGTCCCCCTTCATCTCCACACTGGCACTGGTTTTTTGTTAGTCTGAAAACATAAACCTGCATGTGTAAAGCATTTAATGTATAGCCAGGAATTTATACCTCCCCCAAAATAGATTTCTACATGTGTGTAATGAGTCCCCCTCAGTTTGGGTGCTGAAATATATATCCTTCCAAATTTACTGATAAGCTTCTATTTCAGTCCTGAAGGACAAAAGGAAAAATTCTCATGTCACGCACACCAAAACCCTCCCACAACCATTCCCATCACAAGGAGCTGATAGCCGGGTGCTGCACCCTGCTCGCTGTGCAGAGCCCACAGAGGCAGAGCAGGGAGAGGGATGGATGGCGAGGCTTTGCTCCCTGCTGCCCCGCCGAGGGAAGGCACAGATCCCGGCACAGCCCGGGCACTGGGCTGGCACTGGGCACGCTGCTGCTGCCAGGCGGCTCCGAGGGAGCGGCCCCGGCTCCTCTCTGCAGCCCTGGCGCGGCCAGCACGGAGCGGCCCCAGCAGCACTGACCCGCAGGTATTTCTGTGAAGTGCTCTGATGTAATCAGGAACCCCTTAGCTTACAGTCAGTAAAGGCACAACCTTGAATATCTCTGTTATTTATATATGCAATCCTTTAGCTTGGTACAATACACGTTTCAGACTACATCTATTACTTCAAGGCAAAATGTAAAAATTAGAAGCATAAAGAAGCGGAGCAGCTGATGTACATTTTGGCTTAGCTGTTGAATCACAAAATAGAAAATTAATTCTGATTATCAGAAATCTTTTCTTTGCCCTAAAGTGAAATGGCTGTTTTGAAATTATTTTCCCACACTTATTCTGTAAATTGTATCAATTTGGAATTGAAAAGGTAATTTTTAATTTTAAAATCAAAATGTTTGAAAACTAGTGCAGGAAAATGTCAGTATTGGTTTTCTTTCTCATTGCAGCTGTAAAGGCTTGTCAAGCTCAGGTAGCAGTGAGAAGTAGAGAATTTCAGCCCATTCAAATAGCATTGTTTGAAAAATTATTGTTGATAAAATAATTTATTGCACTAATTGATTCTTAAAATCTCAAAGTTAGTATTTTCAGGTGATCTGAAATAGGAATAAGCATCCTTTGTAACACCTATCAGAAGCAGGATGGATGTTAGTGTCTCCAACACAATATAAATTTAGAAGAACCACAGAGAACGTTACCCAAGATCATAGGGCATGATTGCATTCCAGGGGTCTGAATATAAACCATCATTCTCTCTCCATCATCTGCACTGGCCCACAAGGTCTACCAAAACTGAGAGCAAGCATCTAAATCAGTCTCAACTCCTCTGGCACTTCAGCACAAAAATGGCACAGAACTGTCACTTGGAGACCTGAATGCAGCCCTAACACAAACACACAGAGAAACCAAAATAACACATCAGTGGAAACAGTGGCTGATCAAAATCTCCGCAGAGGAACGCAGCATCTGAGGAGAGCAAAGAAAGGGAGCACGGGGCAAGAGGCAGTGGCAGGCTGGAGAGGAAATTTCCAAGGCACAGGCTGGAGATGTGTTTGCACAGCTCACAGAGACTCTGCTGCTCCTGGGGCCACCTGGGTGTCACCCCCTGCACCCTGCCAGTGAGGGGATGCAAAATGATATTCCTTGGAAGTCATCTGTGCTGTTAGGAAAACTGAGCTTGAAATTGCCTCAGTTAAAATTAAATCTAACCTGGAAGAGGTGATGGCTACAACATGAAATGGTTCAGGGTTCATTTCTGAGCTCCCTAAAACTGAATTTATGCACGTGTGAGCTTCAAGGGCTTTTAAAAAAATGGAGATGTGCAACTGTACAAACTTTATGCTATAGCTGCACATGTGGCACATTCTATGGCATTTAAGGCTCATTAAATTCTGAATCTTGTGTCATCTGCCCTTAGCTTAAAATAGTTTTGTGTGAGCCTTTTGTCTCTAACTTCCTCTTTAACAGAAGTTGTTTCTGTCAGTCTCTTAGCTCCCTTTATTTTCTTTACCACATCAGTGCCACAGCAATACCACAGAGTCAGATTACAGTTCTAATCCTCCACAATTTTACTCCCTTCATGTTTACTGAGAGGAAAGCAAAAATAACTGAATAGTTTACAGAAACCCTCTGTGACCAAGTAATAATTAAAATCATTTCAGAACACCTTTTTAAAAAAAATATATTTTTCCCAATTAAATTAAAAGTTTTTTCAATAAGGGTTCTCATTTTCTGATACATTTAAAGCTCTATCTGTAACAGAAATATTTTCTATACAAAGTCTAGGAACTGCAGGAAGGAACTGTTTTAACAAATTCAGAGGAAACTACCAAGATGATCAGAGGGATGGGGCATCCCTCCTACAAGAAAAAGTTCAGCAAAATAGTATTGTTTAGCCTGGAAAAGAGAAGCTTTGGGGTGAAGCTTTGCAGTACCTGAAGGGAGTAGGACAGGAAAGATGGAGTGGGACTTTTTGACAAGAGCAGAGAGTGACAGGACAAGCTGAAATGACTTCCCACTGACAGAGAGGAGTTTGGATTAGGTGTTAGATAAAAACCCTTCCCTGTGAGGGTGGAGAGGCCCTGGCACAGGTTTCCCAAAGAAGCTGTGACTGCCCCATCCCTGGAAGTGCCCAAAGCCAGGTTGGACAGGGCTCTGAGCAACCTGGTCTGGAAGGTGTCCCTGCCCATGGCAGGGGGTCTGGAACCAGATGATCTTGGGGTCCCTTCCAACAAAAGCTATGCTATAATTCTGTGATTCCATTTTTTTCTATGCACTAGCTCTTTAACATCACTAAAGACCTGACAGAACAGAATCTGATATATCTCAAGTTGCTCTGACATGAAATGCTTCTTTTTATAAATCAAGAGACTCATCACAATAGCAATATTACATTGCCAAAGAAGTTTCCATTTAATTTAAAGCATGATCAAAATTCAGACACTTAGCGAAATCATGAAATATCACACCACTGCTGTCTGCTTTCAATAGCTGTTTGAAGTTATTGGGAGGGGAAAAAAGAGACTGTCTTATTACAGGTTGGCAGTAGAGATTTTATGACAAATTTCTTCCCTGCTGTAAAGACTTTATGACTGAAAAGGTACAATGCTTTATAAAATGAAGCATCTTTTTCCATGATAATAACTGTTAAGTTTTTCTTCAGTGCTCATATGCCTCCAGCTTATTTTGTAATGATATAACACCTGCAATGGATTAAATTTGCACTGTAACTGTAGCAGAGAGCATAAGAAATGTCACTTCTCATTAGCCTGCATATAAATCTGCCTTTTTTGGTAAGCAGTATAAAAGAAAGACCACTGAACCGCTAGAAACTCAAAGCATATGTTGTTCATGCAAAAAGGACACTCAGCAATATGAGCCTTTTCCATGCTGTTCTCTTTCAGGACTGGAAGAATGTTTTTGGAAAGAAAAGGAAATGCACAGAAATGCATCACCATCAAGTTGTAGTAGATTTTTATAATTGCTTGCTGACACAGCTGAATAGTTGTAAAATATCAGAGAGTAAATGAGTTGATAATGTAAAGCAGTAATTAGGATTTTGTGCATGCTTATGCTATTTACATATTTTAATGCTTTTATATTAACATGTCAACTTTAATAGTATGTAAATGAATTCCCATGTGTGAGATTTATTCTCCTCAGCATTAGACATGTATTCATTGACAGCAACTGTAAATTTCCTTTCTTAGTTGTCTTTCTAAAATGACTTTCCAGGATCTCAGACAAAATGTTTTCCCTGCAAAGCCCTGTCCAGCTCTAATAGACAGAACTACCCCAGCTCCACATATGCTATACAAATACAGTGCTATACAAATACATACACACAACCTCTTTGTGCCTGAAGTTCCACAACAATGTAAATAAAACCAGATTATTCAATGTAAACCAAAACAAATTATTCAACTCCATGGCTGTCTCTGCCTGTCTCTAGGTAGTGCTGATGCTCACTAACAATCTGATATAGCACTGTTAAGCTGAGAAGTGTGAAAACACATCGAGACAGTGACGCCTCAAAAGACAATGGCACACCCCAAAGGTATTTTAGAAGATTCAGGATTAAACATAAACATGTCTTTCAAATTTATTTCACTGTGTTCTTGATCAATATTCTTTTTCTGTTGAGTACATTTCTGGAAAGTTTTCACCTTCAGATGAACAGCAATTAAAAACAAACAGTTGGAAACCAAATGTATGGTGTGATTAAGAAAAAAGTACAGCCTATCATCAGTTATTGCTTTACAGTGCACTGCAATTTAGTTCTGGGTGTACTGCAGAACCTGCATAATACAGCCAGAGTTGCCTGGCAACAAACAGGAACTATATCAGAAAGGAGCAAAGGTGTGAATGAATAAACAGAAGTGACAGGGACATGTGAAAATGCTCAGCAAAACCATGTTCAGTGCTAGAATGTCTAACCAGGCTTTCACAACATTTCAAGGGGAACATTGAATCAAATCCTCCTCACCATTAAAGTAAGATTCATGCACATACTGGATCTGACAAAACAAGCAGAATATAAAATATGGAAAAAAGGCAAGTTAAAGAATATTTTGTCATCAGTTTAGATACTGAGTACATCCACAGATTAAATACCTAACACTAACCTGCTTAGATGAAGTGGAATTGATCAAAACTCCTGGCTCAATTCTAGATGCTCATCAGGTATTCATTTTGGGGCTAAATTCCTGGAAACCCAAGCACTCACACACTGAGTTTGAAAAACCATTGATCATTATTTGTACTTCTTTCCATTCAGGAACTCCTAGGATGACACACTGAACTGTTTTGGTACTTTATAGTTTATTTGATTCTTTGGTTATAACCAACAGCCATACAAGGTTCACAACACACACCTGCACTTTTCAGTGTAAAGTTAGTACTACGCAGAAGTATTTTAGCCATTCAATATTTTATTGTGAAAGCAATGCCACTTTAAACGTGAATACATAATCAAAAGGGGATAGACAGATATGAGAAAATCCTGAAGATCTAAACAATATTGATATCTCTGAAGAGTGTTTTGAAAAGGAACAGATTTCATGCTGAAAAATTGCAAAATTGTAGTTTGATATATTGAATATACAAGCCCTTCATCTGGCATATCTCAGAGAAGCTCCCATCATCCAGAAGAGCCAAGCTACTTTATCACAACTAAGGATCTTACTGTTTTTCACAAAATGATGCTGAAATACTCAGCTAAATCTGAGTCGACCTTTTTCTTCTCTATAGGTAAGACAATGTGATCAAGCAGAGATTGATTAGTCAGAATTACATTGACGTAATGTTGGGGCACAGAGTTGCATGAGGTCATCTTCCTGAACAGATGGTCTGGAGATATTGGTTTTAACTAGCACATGGTTGAGTAAATAATGTTTAAGTTTTCCTTGAGAGCCTGGGGAGTGAACCAGATAGAGTTGAGTGAAATACCTGTGCCTCCTGCCCACATCATCTGCTACTCCCAGGGTTTTCATTTCCTGCACTGTTTGTGCTTTATCACACGGCTCACTGGTCAGGCAGTCTGTGCCCTTGGTTCAAAAAGCTTTTATTGGAACATTGAGAGAAATGTGCACTTAGTTCCAATTTGTCATTTCTTTAAAAACACAGGTTGCTCCTTACAGGTAAAATCAGACAATAGACATAAGTGTGTGGATGAATGGCAATTTTCAGTCAGAATGAGCAATTTCATGTGTAGAAATAAATGACCGTAATAAAATAAAAAATCTACATGATCACTTGAATGAACAATTTTGTTTCTATTGAGATTAAATGCATGTGTGAACACACAAATTTGTTAATTCTTATGTTGGTGCAACATAGACATGCCTAGCCCTTTTTGTTTACAATCTCAAGAGGACTGGTCCTTTTATTGTATTATTTGTTTGCTATATCTTTGTTTAGAGTAAATTTACAGTGGTTGAAAATAAAGCTCAGAAGATTTCTCTGATACTTTTTAATTCTTTAAAGAGGAACATCTCTTTAACCAAAGAGCTGCTAGATAGCTAGTCAGCACTAGTTATCTGACTCAATTAGTCAGATGTTATTGAGTTTTTCAGTAACATCCAACTAGTGTGCGTTCTTATCACGCTTGCTTTTCATTATAAAAATTCTGAGATTGTCATTGTTATAATATTCAAATGGTTATTTGATAATGAAAGATGGCATATTAAAGATTAAAAATACAGCACAAGACTCAAAATCAGGGTAATGATTTACAGACAAGTAAATGAATATGTACAATTAAGATAAGATTGACTAAATATTAGTTTCCATTTTGTCACATTACATAATTTATTCGTATCTTAAAATGACCTTCAAATATTAGTGATTCATAACTACAAATTATTGTTCTCATAGATACTAAAATAAAGTACAGGAGTATAAACAAAATGCTATAGAAAAATTAAGCAAACAATAAAACATGCTTCTGCAAGCAATGATCTGATATGGTAACAATATTTAAAACAAACTGCCTACATTACCTGTGTGAAAGGAGCACTCAGATCCATAGGTCAGCTGCTTATTCAGCTAACTCTTATTAAACATTTCCTGCTCCCTTCACCTTCTCTCTCTAAAACCTGTTGACTGCTAACAGAGCTTGCACATTTCTGTTTTTCTGGTGTTTATAAAAAAGGCTAAAAAGAAAGCAATAAAAGAAAAAACCAGTAACATTGGCATCCTGATTTATTTCATTTAAACCAACCTTTGAGCTAAAAAAGAGAGCATTCTCATATTCCAAGAAAAGAAAAACATATACAAGCCTGGCAGCACTGCCTGTACAATTTCTTAAATTACAAATAGGTCTTATCCCAAAGAATTCAAACCCCATTCTCCAACCAGGCTTCTGTAAAGGAGCAAAAGGTGAAAAGGGGGAGGAGAAAGGGATACAGGCAATGTTTTATGTATGAGTGAGAGAAGATGCAGCTGGAAAAAAAAATAAAGAACAAAATCAAAAAAACAAGCACTTCTAAATTTCATCCCATCTTCCTCACAACAGTTCAATATATTATGTTCTGGGCTGACTGAAGTTCATCATAGAAACATGCAGCTTCCTCCACTTTTGTCCAGAGGATTCAATAAAAGGATGAACTTGTTGTTTTGCAATGATATTTATGGAAAACTTGTGATCAGAAATTCACTTTAATAAACCCACTTACACTACACATGAAACTATGCAGTTTGTAATAACCTGCTTTCACTTGGGGCACCAGAAGCAGTAAGGTCATTACTAATATTATTGCAGACAAGTGTTTTTCTCATGTTTTATGACTGTAATGCCATTCCTATTTGACTTCACTGACACTACTCATGGCAGAATTGCTTATGACATAATTATGGAAATACAAAGCTTATTATTGCATAATAGCCTTACAAATCTCATGCATGCATCATTATGCAAATTTGAATAGTGGAGCAAATGTTGTTGATATCAATATGTCCATACAAGAATAAGCTAAACAAATGAAATATGGTCCAATTAGTAGTTTGGTGGGCAATCTTAAATAAAAGGAAATGCTCAAGGGAGGAAAGAATTCTTAAAAGTTACGGCAAAAATCTGACATAACTTCAGGAAAAGCAAAGATTTCTATTCAGCTGATCCCAAGACACTGTAATTGAAGAAGTGATTGATGATATACATACCAAATTCTAAGTTCGTTAAAGCCACATGTCAGATAATTTAATTTGACTGAGATTTAGGAACCTGAGCTTAGCTGGTTTTGTAGTTGCCCCAAAAGTTAACAGAGAGAGGAACAGGGTGAAAGAGAACAAGAGAAAGACCTCCAGAGTCAACCATGCTACTGGAGATCTTTATGCTAAGGTGATGTTAATTCCCTTCTGAAAGTATTTACTTCTCTCCCATGCCCACGGGCAGAACTTATAGCCTGGATAAATAATGAACTTCTAAATGTGCTACAACCTAAATTCCAGCATAAATGCTGCATCTATATAACAGAGCAACCCCCATATCCTACCCTAACTCCAATGTCCAGGCAGCTCCTTGCTCAGACTGGGCAAATCTGTGCCATATACTCCATGTCTTTATTTGGTAGAGAAATCTCTTGTAGTTTCTGGTGGACTATATTCACTCAAGCAAAAGTGGATCAGTAACTAAATTTAAGCGTCTCTAGAAGGAAATTGAATTTTTAAATTGAGGAGAACCTCAATCCATCCAGCTTCCTCCAGGGTGATGCCAATGACAGCAATAGATGCCCAGACCCTGGAAAGGGGCTGCAGATTAAGAGGAGAGCACATGAAGGACAGCACAATGGAATTCCAGCAACCCCAGGCAGTAGGTCAGCTTCATCAGGAGTCTAGCTTAAATAACTATGCAAATACATGTGGCACAGGGAATAAACAAGCGGGGCCAAAGACACACTCACACCTGCAGGGCAGGGATCTTATTGGTGTCCCAGAGCCAAGCACACCAAGCTGTGCAGTGCAGGTGACACTGGAGGGGAGGGATGCCAGCCAGGGGACAGAGGTGCCCCGGGAGACTCTCATGCAATTCAAGGCCAGGGTCCTGCACCTGGGATCAGACAACAAGCCACAGGTACCGGCAGGGCAGAGAAAGGACTGGGAGGTGTTAGAGTACAAAAAGCTCAGCAGGACCTGGTTACATGTTCTTGCAGCCCAGAAATCATTACTTCTCTTTCTCTTGGCTGGCTGGCACAACTGATGCAGTAAATTCCTTGTCTCTAAACCAGAGCTTGTCTTGTCCAAAATTGCTTTAACACTAAAACACTGCACTAGCCTACGTTTTCTACAACCTGTTCTATCTGTTCATTCCACCAAGTAGAGCAATGCCAATGCTGAAAGACTGTAAGGGCTTATTCAGTATGTTTCCTACTCCCCTGCAAAGCAATTTAGATGATTCAGACAGCACTAGTGTTTCACCATTCTGAAGCCAGTGGTATTGCATTGGCTGCACAAATTTTGCAAGAAATCTTGGCAGAGCTTTCTTTAAACATCCTCTAGAAGGTGACAAGGTTATTGGGTGTTATTTCTTGATTTTTTGTTCCATTTATTTCTTGCAATTATAGGAGATTACATTACATGCCTTCACAGAATAATTCACATCTAGTCCAATTCTTTGAGATTCTTTGATAGTGGTTTTCATTAGCCAAAAGTACTTTAAAAGACCCAGACATTTTATTTCTAGGAAAAAAGGTTTTTCAGTGTCAGGTGAGCTTTTCTCTATACAGGCTAGCTTCATTTTAAATGATGTTAACTGTAGAATATTAGTGATAGCTCCCTCTTTGGCCCTTTCATCTTGTACACAAATATTTATGTATAACCTAGAAGGGACAAGATGTCCATGCTTTTCTACCTATGGTTCCTTCTACTGCTATTTGAAATATGGGGATGGGGGAAACACATCCAATAAGAAAAAAGCACAAATAGAAGAAAGTGCTACCTGATATCTACTTCTTACTGGCATTATATTTTCTCCTTCAAGTAGCAAACTAAATACTAAAGTTTTCAAGCAAACCTGAGTACAGTTGTTTACAGCATAATGGTGTAATATGCAGTGTCAGCTCTGCAGCTCAGCACTGACCTTTTTCCACTGCAGTCAGGACATGAAGGTGAAGACTATATTTAATATCTTTTCCTATTAATAAGCATTAAAGATGCTCAGATGCTGGTCTTTTTCTAGAAAGGATATAAACAGAAGGAAGCTTTTCTTGTATTCTGTAGTTTAAGCTTCACTTCAGAGATGAACTAGACTGACATAACACTGGTTGGAAAAAAGAAGGATGCACTTGCAATGTACTAGAAATCACTATCTTTGATTGGAATAGTCTAGTCAATACAATGTAAATATTGTCTTGAAAAAGCCTGTATATTAAGGGATTATTTTAATTTATACAAATTATATTGTGTGGCCTAAATCTTTTCCCTTTACGTTTGTTTTCTGCCCAGACCTCTCCCTCACAAGTGACATATATAATGAAACATGGCATAATAAAGAGAAAGAAGAAAGCTTCCACCATCAGAGGAAAAAATAAAAACAATCAGAGCATGTTTCACTCTTACTGCTGTGACTGTAATGAGACACAAGTAAGCCCCAGTACCCCCAGAGCAGTACAACCCCCACCCCCCTTGGCACAACCCTTACCTCTTTCTACTTTGCCAAAGTCCTTTCCTTAAAAATGAAAGTGCTGATCTGCCCTGGGCCTGACTTCTCAGAAGCAGACACATCAAAAATATTCCACTGCTCTTGTACATAGTAATTTATTAACAATCCATCTGCAGGTTATTGTTATTATTATTATTGGCATCCTTATTGTGTAAGTAAAAGTTACATTACTATTCATGCAATTGCACCTTTATTTTCCAATTCAACATTTTTCCACATGCATCCTGGTAGGATTATTCTCTTTGCTACAGTGCTCATTCTGTATTTGTCTCTCTTTTATGCAAGTCTAAACTGTTCTTGGTTAGGCATGTAAATGAGGAGAGGGTATTCTTTTTTAAAAATAAGGTAAATTAAATATAGTGACTTTGCCTGTCACAGCAAGCAGCCATAAACCTCAATTATGATACACTTAAGTTGAAAAATCGCTCTTGTCACATCAGGGGAAAACCCCATAGATTTCAATAGAGGTAGAACATCACTCAGGGGGTTCTCATATCACAAGTAATTCTATGAATTTCTATAGTTATTTTTGATTCACTTCCATATGATTTACCTCTACTATTATAACATATAATGAAACAAAGTGGAAAGCTATATTCTTTTATCTTTCATAGCAAAATAGTACATTTTGAAAGTAATATACCATGACCCTTAAAAGCTGTATTCTTAATTCTAGGTACATAAGTCATGGATGTTTTAATAAAACTAGTTTTACTGAAGTTATTTACTAAAAATAGATTACTGGGAAAACTTAACATTTGTCCATGCAGAAAACAGTGAACTGAACACTTTGAAATATGTTTTTAAATGCTGAAATTTTAAAATATTTTAATAGGTTTCTGTTTGCTTTTTTAATTAATTATTGATCATGGATGGCCACTTTCTATTTTCTATTAAGAACATTTCTACATGTGTTTTTAATCTTGTACAGCATTTAGGAGAAAAGGAAAGAATGATCATTCACAATTAATAATTTTTTTTTGCCTTTGTTTCTGTAGGTGAAAAAAATATTTGTGCATATTATCACAAGTAATTGAAATGAGGAGACAAAGTGAAGGAGGGAATACCTAAAGCTCTAAATAAGTAGGGACACCTCTCTCTGACCTGCGTGAAATCCTGACATTCTCAGTGAGACTACTGCCAGACTATAAAGTGAATAATCTTTTTGTGAGAGAAAGGAAAATAAAGTCTTATCTGGAATATTATCTATAATACTGATCATGACCTTTGTTTAAAAAGTTGAGCTTCAGATGGAAAAGTGTCAGAAAGGGCATTAGACTGAGGAGGTGAATGGAGAGCATGAAAGAGGTTAATAAAGGAACTCATCTCGCTCACTCCAGCAAAATGAAGGCTGAGGGGAAGCTGATGGCTCTCTACATGCAAGGGAAGAAAAACATCACTGGGAGAAGAGCACTCAGTTAATGACCAACGGTGCCAAAGGACCAAAGGCAAGCAAAGAGATTGTGAATAAATTCAAGCCAAAAATTAGAAAAGGGCTTTTTCAGTAATTGAAGCAGTGAGGAAGCCACTTGCACTGATGCTTTATTTTCTGCCCTATTCATCACACAAAACCAGGAATCAGTCTGTTTGTTGGGTAAGGCCCTACACAAACAATGTAAGCTAAATCAGAGGGCTCACCTCAAGAAAACCTTTTATAAACCAACTCCTCCCACTCTTTGCAAATCAAGTTGCAAAACATTCAGGCAATTCTAGGATTTCACTAGATCAAACTCTTCACTCCTACTCCACCTCAGATCTACTCTTCCTCCTTGGTCTCTTTCCTGGGGAGCAGATATTTCCATCCACTGGCAGCTCTGCTGCCATGTGCAACAGGTAGAACCTTACCCTCCAGAAGCAATCAGATCCTTTCCAACACACATCCCAGCACTCTCAACTCAGTTATGCTGCAGGAGGACTGCAAATCTACCTCTTGATAAAGTCAAGGAGGAGCCAGCAGAGTTCATTTGCACAGCACATCACAAACAAAGCACTTTGCCAGCTGGGAACCACAACCTGACAGACACAACTTCACTCAAAAACATTTGCCATCATACCCCTGAAGGATCTTTCCAGCTTAATTACAACTTCAACCTGAAAAATTCTATCTAAAAGAAGCTGACAAAGCAGACAGTCCTTTTTGTTTTTGGAGAGATTTGAGCAGTGTAAACAGCAAGTCTTTCACAGCCTCTCCTTTATCCTAAAACATTTCTATACATTTTTTTCTGTATAAAATTGGATTATAACTTCCTTTGGCCTTTGTCTCTGTTGATGGGCATTACTGTTGGTGATTTGTGATGTAGAAAATATCAAGTGTAGAATTCTGTAAACATATCAAAAACAGGGCAAAAGCTTGGGTATATATAATCAGGAGTCATAGGATAAACAGAATATCTATATCTTCTCTTAATATTATCAGCAAAAACTCAGTCACACTGAAATCTGTTAGTCTATCAGAAAGTCTCCCAAAAGATGCTACAGAAATTCCATCACTGCAAAATTTGAAAGCGAACTTTGCTTGATGCAGTGAACACTATTTTGGAAGGACATTGGCAGACTCCCTACAGAACATCTTTGCTCATAAACAGTGTAAGGTTAGTTGTCCTCCTGCAAAAATGCCCTGGATTAGAACAAAAATCACCATTCCACACAAGAATGAACTCAATCTTTTGAAAAGGGACACCTGTGTAGGAGAATGGTATCTCCTCGTCTCTTACACAGAATGTGTTTGCAAGACCTTTGCAAAGATATGGGGGACCTTGTTTAAGTAAGTGAATTGAATACCTTTCCAATACTTGAGATGAGTGTCCTAACTACCCCATGGCTCTCTCTTCTAATCCTTTAACAAACAGTGAAAATGAAGTGTTGAAATTTATTCCAGTGAAATACTGATTTACTTGCAGCTCAATGTTTTTCCTTTCTAACATCAAAGTTTGCACTTTCCAGCTGTACAGACATTTTCTTTACAATGTTATATCAGGACGGTCTAGATTATTAAACACTGGCCACCTTCATCCCTCATCTCCTGCTACTAAAAAAAGACTTGCATCTTAAATGTTAATTATGCATTTGCAGGCAGTCCAAATGACTCAGGGGACTGAAATCTGACTCCAGCTTTTCATCAGCAGGTCATCAGTTCAGACCTGACTCAGATCAGCAGTGGCTGGAAGCTTCAACAACTCAACAGCTGTTTAGATGACCTACATGAAGGAATATAATATTATGTTATATGCAGCTTTGGGTGGAAAAGAATTCACATCTTAAAAGTCACGCTCAGAACTGACATGAATTGGGATCCATGCTATCAGACACTAGAGGACAGCGGGCCTGGAAACTGAGCTCTCCTGTCTCTGCAATCTCCTCCACACTAAGGATGGAAAACTTTATGATGGAAAAGGTGGTGAATTTTATTTTTTAATTATTTTCATGGCTTCTCCTGTTCTTTCTCTGGGTTCAACAGAGCAAGTGTATTCATTGTTCACAAACACACAGTTTTAAAGTTGAGAGTGAGCATTATAACAGGATCCAGATAATTATTCTGTGCTTGATAACTGCCTTTTTGTGTGCACAGCATAGGCACCAAGAAATCATCCTTATGAGACTTCTTCAGAAAAAAAATACAAAAGCAGAGATACATCAGACTCAATACATTGAAACAGGTGAATCAACACTTCAATTTTCCCTATTCATAGGCTTTCCAGAAATTGGATTATAAATCTATATATTTATGTTCACTGCCCCATTATAACTTGTAGAGAGTTGTCAGAATGGAAAAGCATTAGAATCCTTTTCTTGGGCTTATGTGAGAATTTCAGCACTTCTGTGGATAAAACAAATTTACCATCCAGACATTTATTTACTAGTCCTAATAAAAGTAAGCAACATTCCTTTGTATTTGAAATTCTGTCCTTGAGCAGTGTGAAAAGCCAAAATACAACTCATGGATTTCTTCCACTCCCTGGGGGCAGGGAATTTTTCCATTGGTGTACAAATGGACAAGCTCACACACCCACGAGCTGCAGAGGCAGCCAGGGAGTGGAGATCACTGGTAAGGCATAAAAACATTTTGCTCTGCTTTATCAATTCTCAGCTTGACAGATTCTTCTGACTTGTGCCAAGAGCTGAACAACCATAGATTCGGCACTGAGTCAATAATTCCTTCAAGAGATGTTCTCATCACCAGTTAGTGTAGATCTGGTAACTTAGCTCAGAAATTCAGGATCTGCATTCCTGACTCTGCTCTGTAAATCAGTGTTATAAGTATAGTTTAATGTACAATATTCAGTCCTGGGTTTGCAAGACACCAGTCATGAATACTGGTACTGGACATGAAATAGTACTTCCCAGCACTATTTCTGGGAAGAAGGAAACAGCCCATCTGATGTGTGTATGCGTCCCTGGGGTTCATATAAACACAAGACTTCTCTGCAGAATCCCATACTCAGAACTACAGGTCCCATGTATATACAAAATATGCATACCTGTAGCATTACCTCTTTTTCTGTAACTTGACATATTGGACTGTCAAGTTTTGTGAAATAATTTTTATCATATTTAGACCAAAAAAAGTCCAAACAAATATTATTTGCTTTGAAGCTGTTGTTAGGTTGTATGCTTTCAAAATATCATAGGTGCATAATCTGATATAAGAATTAACTGTCAACAAAACTACTTTTAGTTCTACATCAGAAGAGATGTATTCTCAATTCTTCTGCTGAAAATTATTAACAATATTTAAAGAGCTAATAAAACCAGTTTTGCTGAACACATACTGAAGATAGTAATGGGCACATCAATCCTTAATCTGAAGAGGACAAAATATTTAATGACCCACAAAATTTGTAATAAAAAAAAATTTCCTAGTAATTACTGATTGAATACAATCCACCACGTTTTCTCATGCATTTATCTTGTGTATGGACAAGCTGGATGTTAGAAGACATCCCTCATGAGTTCCTGTGGCTCTGATATGAAACCACAGTAGCTTCCTATGAATAATTTTGCATTGCCACTGAGTATTTGAGCATAAGAGCTACCTTTGTGTCTGTAAACCAGTGCCTCTAAGTCCTGGAACCTGGTTCCCAATGAGAATTTTTGAGGACCAGGTCTTTCAGAACCTGGAGGAAATGGGGTCTTGGAGCTCAGCTACCTTTGTTGGGGAGGCAATTACCTTGTGGAAAGGAGAAACAAAACACAGGAAACCAAACTGCTTCATCCTTTGTCATCAGAACCAAATCACTGAAGATAGTGACAGTTAATCAGAGATTTTGTTCTGTTTAATTTCTTCTTTTTTGAGAGGCTATGTGAGGTTACATTTAAATACACACAGATCTTGCCCATATCTGCTTTCAAATCAGGGAGAAAATGAGGCAAGTGAATGATAAACAGTTTTAAATCACAGAAAAGAAAAGCAAGCACATCCATACTAATTTTTTTTAAATCTCATTTCCTTGCTGTTTGAGCACTTCACTATTTTGTCTCGAGTTACAAAACCCTGTGACCAGGCAAAATGGGAAAATTGTGTAGCTCTAGTAGATGTGCAGCCAACTGGAGTTGGAAGAATGGAACACAAAATGGGACTACACAGTGGGCAGGGGGCCAATGCAAGAGCATCCTCTCCTGAACAGCAGGAAATCCTCCCCAAGAAGCTCCTCAGTCACACACATACTTCACAAAAGACGGATTTTATCCCCAGGTATAGCACACCTGTTTCCAGGCCCAGGCAGTCATAAAAGGTTAAGGCCCTGTCCCTTTGACACACTGCAAATTCAGAAAAAGAGACATCACACTTTCTGCCAGAAGTTGGAAAGGTTTTCCTTAGTTAAATTCAGTTTTAGAATCCACATTGACATATCACCCAAAATACAATGGTGACAACAGATTATAAAAATGTTTACTAAATGTGTAATTAACTTCAGGGTTGGAAGTTTTGTTGTTGTTCTTAAATCTAGCAAACATCAGCTGGCAAACAAATTGCATGCCTTAGAGCTTCTTCAGAGAAAAGCTGTTTAAGGTTTGTTATTTTTAAACTCTGCAAGGCTCTCAGCTATTAGCAACAAAAATAACAGGAGTCAAAAAGTATCTTTCTATTATCATCATTAGTTAAAAATGGAAGTATTTGGGTTGGTTAATCAGAGGATTCACAGCCTAGCAATTAACAAAAGCTATCCCATATTATGAGATCCGGAACATAAATAGAATCTAGTTGCCTCATAAAAACTAAATTTTATATAGAAACATTCAATGTGAAAGCTTGCCTTGACACTGGTTCTGAGAATCCCTGAATGAGACAGAAAGAAAAGCAGCACTACAGAGGAAAATAGAGCTTTCCCTGCTATTTTAACCAGAAGAGGACCTGATTCTTCAGTGTGCTTTTTAAATCCCTAGTACCACCACCACTTGGTCCTTGACACAGGTTTGGGCCCTTTATCTGAATTTCTACATACTTAGGTTACATAAACTGCTCTCATTTTTATTCATTTTTTCCCACCTGCTTTCCCCCCTGTATCCAAGCCATCTTGCATATCATATCAATAATCTGGCTTAAATGTCTTTTAAGACTTCTTCAAAACTGTTTGTTCTCCAAAAATCTCTAATGCCTTTATACAACACAGACCCTAGTAATTTTTGACAAATTGTCAGAAATATAAATACTATGATCCCAATGTTTGATCCTTTCCAGCTTTGATCTCCCTAGCAGCTACTTTTATGTTGACATTGTACGTGTGCAAAAGAATTAACAACAAAAGCACTTAATACTACCTCATTGTTAGCAAAATTTAACATAGCTTGAAAAAAATGAACAGTACAGAAGCTACACACTAAGCTAACACAGCATTGAAACCTCAACAATCTCTTTTCCCCCAAAAAAAAAGTTTACCTAGACAACAAATAAAATCTCACTCAGCTGCACCAGAACCAAGCGCACCAAGATTGGTCAAATATCAAATGCAACTGTTTTTTTCATATGCTTCTTCTGCTTTCATTTCCCTGCAATTTCCTCCATGTAAAAACTGGATAATATTATATCCACAGCACATTCTATTGACCCTCAGAACCATCCCCTTGATTTGCATAAATTTGCATTTATTCAATTTTAGCAGCATGTATAAGTTACTGATGGGAAGAAAAGGAGGTTGAGCCAGTGCACAGGGAAAGATCACGGGCAAGAGACACAAACTGAAAATTCCACTTGAAAAAATTGATTTTTAACTGTGAATATAAACAAAAATTCAAACTAATTGCTCCAGATTGTTTGCAGATTCTTCCTTATTGGATCTATTCAAAGCTCCACTGGACACATCCCCAAGTACTTGCTTTGGAGCAGGGGAGGTTGAATCTCCCACAGCCCCTTTCAACCTTCACTTCCCTCCAATTTTACCAGCATATGGTTCCATATTTCAATGAATAAGTTGATACAGCAGTTAATAGAGCAAGTACTGGGATTATAGGAACTTGACATAGGTGTTACATAAAAACAGCCTTAGTGAACACAAAAAAAAAAAGCATTAGAACTTACTTGGCATTATGAAATGTGCTAGTTGAAGTTAATATTTAAATGCCACTTGGGAAAATTGCTCTAGCTCACAAAATATTGCTCTATTCTATAAAAGAAGTGCAAGAAAAGTCCATCTTCTATATTCAGATATCAGAATAATTCATCAGTCACACAAATCAGTATTTATATTTCCCAAATAGTGAAAATACAGCTCTGGACCTGAGCAATAGTACAGTGAGAATTTACTTCTTGCAGGTTTTAGAGAGAAATTTGCAGCACTTGCTAAATCCTTCGCCAGGATCATCTCGGTCACCTCCCCCAGGCTCCTACACCTCCCAAAAGAAATTCCCAAGCAGTGGCAGTCATTGGTCTTCATCTCCCCCCCTTAGACAGTCATCAGCCACCCAACACTAAAATATCTTCACTGTCTTTAGGATTTATTTGGCTGTGCTCAGACTGTTTGGTGCTGGAGACAACGTACTTTGTTTCCCCTGCAAGATTGCCTTCTGGCAAACACTCCCTATAAACTGCAGAGCATTCTTGCCTTCTCTTCCATCTCTTTTCTCCAGATTGACCTAAAATCCATAGAAGTGACAAGAAAAAGTTTTGCACAGAACACAGAGCTAATAGAGCAGGCTGATAAACTTTGATCATCCATTTAAATGGAGCACCAAGGAACAAAGGTATGGCTACTTCTCAAGACAAAGCAATTTTTCAAGAGTGAATTCCAAGCAGGTGGTAACTAAGCAACAGCTCACCTGTACAGGGACTTTGATCACTTGACAAAGCAGATCAGAGCAACACAAGGGAAAGAGGACTAGAGATTGCAAGGAAAAAAAGAGCCTTTTCTTGGCCTATCAGAGAGAAAGATGGAAAATAGCCTAAGAGATGCAGCAAAAAGGAGCCTGATGATTTGGAGAACAGAGCAGCTGAAGAAAGGAGCTCATGAACACTTTAGTAACCATACTTTATACTTCAAACAGCTTGTTTTATTTCAATAAAACTGTTGCTTCCCCCAGTGATGACAGAAATATTTGGGGGAACAAAGAACAGGGCTACTTCCTCACTCCAGGCTTGAAAAATACAGTTTTTCAGCTTTGGATGAGGCAGTACCCATGTGAAGGAGACCTTGGCCAATGAGGAAGAAAAAGATGGACATACAGAACTTCAAGGCAGTTGCAGGGGCAAAACAGCAGCAAAGCTGGGAAGAAAGCTGTTGAAGCCTAAGGTGAAATCTGCTTCAGGATCTAGTATCTAGGGGCACATACTGAGTAAATGGGGATGAAGAAAAAAGTAGTAGGAAATTACATGTAGAAATTAATCAATATATAGAAGATGAAAGGCATATTGCAAAAACATCTACCGTATATCAAAACAATGGAGATGGGCAATAAGGAACAAACAGATGGCAGGGGGAAAGAACAACAATCATTTTCCAACACCTCACAAATCCATTGATTGTAAAGTTCAATTTTATCTCTCGAGGCTGGCAATAAAATAAGTATATCTCATCACTATTACTCCTCTATCTGCATATTGCAGAACTGTTCTGATGCTGCCTCCCATATGAATTAAAACTGCATTTGCCTTCAAAGGAAGCTGAAAATTTGTCATGAGGACAAGATTAGAGCCTGGATTTGTAAGTATTTATTTTTTGTTAGGAGCACCTGGACTGGCCTCAGACAGGAAATGAATGTGGGCAATAGTCAGACTGGTACTTTTTCTGAGGAACCTTGCTATCCTTTTCTAGTGCTTAAGGTCGCTCCACTCCTGAGGGAAAACTGGGAAGAACATTTTAATTAAAAATGAACAGCCACAAAACTTTATAAGCCACTTTTGCAATTTCATTATTCCAGCTAAAGAAGAAAGAATCTAAAATATTATTAACATCCCTTAAAATATTTATTAAGAGAGATTTAAATTAGCTGTCTGAGTCCAGCACTATTGTAATGATTCCATCTCTTTGGTATATCCAAGGTAAGGACTAAAATAATATTGAAATAACAGCAAGAGCATTGATGATGCAACTGAGCATTAGAAGTTCTGATTAACAACTTATTTTCTTCGATGATTGGTAATTATTAAAGTACAAAGTTTCTCCTTATTATGTCCCGAGTCCACCCAAGATCCTGGGGATCCTGAGCTGCTGCTTTTTCTCCATGATTTAAGAACAGCTGCAAATGACAATGATACAGCATAAAATGTCTTGTGTGTGGTGAGTACAATTAAATATTTTCTCTCTGCATTTGTTTGAAGACTGACAGCTCAGCTGACAGGGAAGCCAAGTTTATGCAGTTTTCTGTAAGCTCATTGACAGTTTTACCTGTGAAACTCTTTCTGGCTCTCTTCATCAGGTAAAATCCTGAACCTTTGTCAGACAGCTCTTTCAAGAGCAAACAGGATGAGGAGTCCCACCATGAGCAGCTATGAAGTCTCATTAAAAAAAGTCTTTCACACTCTGTTGTCCTTGTTCTGTATTATAATGATGGTTTGCCATAAAGTGCAAAGAAACGTTATTCTAATGAACAGAGGAGAGGCACTGCAACAGTGAGGCATGATTAACAAGCTGAAGTCGTTCATGAAGTCATTTTACATGTCTGGCTGGTGACCTTTGAATTTGAAGAATTGCATGTAAAATATAATAGGAGAAATTATTTGCTTAGCATACAATGTATTCAAGGTTTAACAGAGGGATTTGGAACGGGTTATGATGTGGGAGAAAAGGCAGTCCTGACACAAAGTGAGATTTCTTCCTCCTATCTCCTTTTCCATCCCCAGATTTAAATGCAATTGAGGGCCTGTTCTGAGCCATGAGCTCCCTCATGGCTATGAGCACCTGCCCATATGCCATCATCTGACAGAATCCCCTTCCTTTAGTAAGGCCAGGGAACCTAGAGAGCATGCAAGAGCTGAGGGAGATTCTATCTCTGTTTGGATGACACACAAGAAAAACAAGAAAATTAGATTTTCTGTTTAGAAGGTTAAACTCCATCCTTTAGGTCTCTTCAGGGGGCCCATCTCTTTTCCAGCCTATGTGTCAGTGACCCACACTGTCAGACCCAGCCAGCAGCCCCTTGCCCTCACGTGGGGTGGGGACAGTACAAGCTGTACTCATATAAAATTCCTGGAATTGCTTCCACTTTGTCCAGACTGTCCCAGTTTCACTGGGATACCTGGGAACCATAACCCTCATAAGTCCACACAAAGCCATTAAGAGCACGAACCTCTACTTGGCCACTTTTATATATCCCACATGGGATCTGCTTTTGTGGGACTGAACAGAGGATAGAGGCATCAGGAGCCTTTGTTCAAAATCTTCCTGCCTGCCAATTCCTTCTTCTGGCCCTTCTTCTCAGCATGTGATGCGCACCTACCAGCTACAGAAATCGTAATGAGGTACAAGCTACACCCTGGTGAGGCTCCAAAGCATTCCTGACCAAGTGAGCAGTGCCAGGAACATTCCTTTCACAGCAGAATGACAGGCACGCCCATTTGTGCTAAGACCTGCAGGACAATTTCCTGTACATTTTTGAATATAAAGGAAATGACCAAAGCTGATGGCAGGCAGGACATGAAGGAGGCAATGAGAAAGGATCAATTAACTACTTTGCTCAAAGTGTAATGATCAAAATGACAAATGATCAAAGGCAGCAAAGAACACATGTGGCGCTGCAAGAATTCAGCTGTTCTCTTATACACTGCTGCTTCCAGAGTGAGGTAAAAATGGAAATTCTACCTGCTCCAGCATCTGCAAGAAGTAAGGAGAGAACAGAAGCTAAAAATACAGTTAACCTAGTTTGAAAGTTAAATACTGCTCTAATACTGTACATGGAGAGGAAGTGCGTTTGTTACTGTTTTCTGACTCTGCTGCATTTTTACTCATAAATAAGAAAGAAAAGTTAATTGGACCACAACCTTGAGTACTCAGCAGAGAATTTTTCCTCTCATTCTGATTTACCTTCTAGTTAAGCGAGCTCTATGCTTTTAAACTGTGCAAGCTTGCATTGCACAAGATGGTTTGGGCAAGGAAAGAAAGGTATTTAGCACTTTTCAGTCTCCAAATCAGAAAGACTAACAAATAACAGCAAAGAGAAAGGATTAAAGACAGTATCTCCATACTTTTTAGACTTTCACTCAGAATAGACTGTTAAAATATTGGCTTGTACTTTCTTTTATGCCTCTTGCTGTGTGTAAATGAATTAACAAGAGGAAACCCTATTTTTTTCCCCTTTATCTGCAAAAATAATGGCAAATTCTTGCTATCAAACTCCCTTTAAAGTTTCCCACCTACTTTTGTTCAACTTTGCATTATAGAGCTTCCTTTGAACCACTGACTATATTATTGCCACTGTATCATGGAAACCTTAACTGCTGTAAGACAAGTACAGTTAAATGAAGCACTTTTGTCTCCTCCCTCTGTGCAGTCTCAGCCTGTACTTTCTTTCCTTCTTTTGTGATGGAGTATTTGCAAGGTTAGATGGTGAGCCAGCCCAGCAAACCTAGCCGTATCAAAATTAATTCAGTCCTATTTTGCCAGGATAATTTTAAACCAATTTGTCCCCCTTTGTCCATTTCTGTGCCAGCATAAGCACATGAAGGAGGACAGGAATGAGCTGAAGGTCAGGGCAGGTTGGGAACACTTCCCAAAGTAGTGGAATTGACTTAAACTGACAAAGTTATGGTTAATCCACAACCTCTGACACAGATATCCCAACATCAACCCAATAAATTATTCCAATAAAAACTAACAAGAGTGACTCTCAGAAAGAAAACTTCAAATTTTGATAATTCTGTATTTTCATACTTTGCTGTGACAGGGGAGTGAGAGAGCAACTTTTTCTGCAATTATCAATGGGAGGCATTTTCAACACACTCCTAGAGCTGCACAAATGTTTTAAGCCATTTACAGCTCCAGAGAGCCTGGACAGTGCTGTGAGAAGTAGTAAAAACCACTTGTTTTCCAGAGAGCCCCTCTAGGGTTGCCAGGCTCTCTCAGCATGCTGAGCAATGTACACTGAGGCAACATGATGAGCCCAAGGAGCTGGTATGACATTGAGAATTCACTTGTGGGACACTACACCAGGGATTGGTTTATTCTTTCCATGGTATGGAACAGTACAGTTTAAATTGTCTAATAAGAGCAGTAGAAGATCTAAGTAGGATTTGATATTTTGCCTAATGAGGTGTGCAAAAAATTGCTAATGGATTTAATCTGCATTTATTTCTTCTAGCATACATATTCCCATGCACCCACACACACTCACTCAAACTCAATTGCTAATGATGAATTTCATTTGTTCCCCCACCCGGCTTAAGACTATTTAATGAATTGTAATGTATAGTTAACTATCACATTGGTAACTTAGATCTTATTTATATTGAGGCTGGGTGGGGGAAAAGAGGCTCCTTTCACAGATATACCAGGGCAGTAGGGCAAGCACAGTGTAAATGCAGACTTGAAGATGAGGCTTACAACAATTGCATAAACTCTGCTGAGCAACCAAAGTTTCTACTTCCAAGGCAAGATAAGTTTTCTAGCGGTGTAAAGCACCTTTAACATAATAGCTTTTTTACCAGGACTACAATATTAAGTATAATCAGAACAGAGCACTAACAAACCCTTCGCAAATCTGGGAAAAAACATGTAAGTGAGTCATTGTTACCAAGGATTCATTCTATAACCAATTCACTGAATTTTCCACAGAAGAGAGGGAAAATAAGAAATAGTTTCCTCAGAAAAGGAAATGCATGCGATTAATGGAATATTACATGTATTTTCCTTCTGGGGTGAAAAAAGGAGTGAGAACATACCCAAAGTGCAATTCAGCTGTATGAGCACAAATCTATTCTTGGAATTGTGTGAAGCTATACATTTCTGTTTCAAGTATCTCAAGTCTCTTACCGCTGGCAATAGTACTGGATTTTCTTCTGAACTACAGCAAATCCTCCTGCACTGGGCAATTATGCCATCATTCCAGTCACTGAGTCTCTTACATGTCTCCTTTCAGACAGAGTAGCTCCTAAACACAGTTTCTGAAGTACTGCATTACTAGATGCATGAAATTAAACTTCTTGCTGTAGGGTTACTGCACCTGAACTGTGTTTTCAGGAGGTTTCTAGTCACTAAAACAGCATTGTGAAACTGTCTGTTTCTATGAGTAAAGGAGGAGCTGGAAACTAAGCAGTTCAAGAGGTGGGCAGCTCTAGAGAAGCTACTTTCAGAATGAGTGTCCATGGCAGGGGGTGGACCTAAATGATATTTAAGTTCCCTTCCAAGCCAAACCATTCTATGAATTTGTCCCATTCTTGACCAGTTAAATCCTAATTTAACTTCTGCAACTCCTTTTTGGTGAAAACCACTTTTTCATTTTGATAGTAGTCAGCACATCTAATACAAAGTAACTAGCAAGGTATCTCTGGACTGTTTGTTGAACAAAGGTTTCAAAAGTGAGAGGAAAAAAGAGAAGAAATTAAAACAAGTGAGCATCAGTGAGCTGGTAGAGGTTTCAGCAAGGTCTGCCACAGCACTACCTCTGCATATCCTCTTGGGGCTAAGCCAAAAAAAACACAAGTACAGCAGAGAACAGATAGGTAGAAAATGGACAAAAACACAGCCAGAGATTTGAAACAGATGAATACAGCTACAGATTTCAAAATAAAATATTTTTGGACTTGCTGAATACACCCATTCAATATAGCTTACAAAGACTTGTATTTTTTAGTAACATACATCCCCAAATCTCTTTCAGAACCTATTGTTACCAGCACTCTGTCTTTACTTCTTCCCTATAAATTTATGTCAAATTTACTGAAATATAATGCATAGCTTTCTTACCAAATAATATACCTCAGAAATGCTTTATAATGACCAATAGCTACCTTAAATATAATACCAGATCACAACATTTGTACCTGAGACTTATTCCCTGAACAACATAGACTATTAGTATTCCCATGACTCAATACCATGCAATATTCTTATTTAAACTTAGCTTCTATAATCTAGTGTGCCTAAGAAAACTATTTTAGATAGCAACTAAAACAATAAGAGGACCTATAAACAGCAATAGTCTGTGTCCAGAACTTATTACACCTCAGCTGACAATAAGAACTTCTTTCCTGAGCTACCCATTATCTATTCAGGAGACTGAAATAACAGGACCATCTGGCTACTTGCAATAAAGGTGACAGTGCTCACCTCTGCTGTCCCTGCTCTGTGCAGACACGAGCATGGAGTTTGATATTCCAGCTATGTCCGCCTGGTGAGGCTGAACAGTTGCAGTGCTCTTACTATACAGGAGCAGGGTACAGTTTATTCCTGTCTTTACCAGCACATGTCAGGACTTTAGTTATTTCAATGCCCTTCATCAACGAAGCTATTCCATAATAAAGGGCAAGAATTTCAAATGAAATATGAATGCTGAGTGACTCTGCGGACACTTATTTTGAAAGCATAAGTCACCTTCAACGTTGGAATCACATGGACATAAGTTTCTTATTTTTACAGAACAACCTGGTGTATTCCTGACATACTTTGCTGTGACACTTTTGACAGTAGTTTACATATACAAGGTTTTTTGGCAGAAGGTGATATAAGCATATTAATTTATAATGATTCTTTGGTTGATATTTCAAATGAAGAAGTAATACATGAAGATTGCTTTCTGGTTTCCATAGCCCAAGTCCCTTTTTTAGCAAACACAGGCTAATTTGGAACAGACCATGTAGCAGTTTTGTCCCAGGCTGTAAAAGCAATTATTTCAGAAGTGCTGTAAATCACATTGTTTGTTGTTTAAAAGAACTCCAATTGTTTACAAGGCTTTTAGATAAAGTTCTTAGAAATAGATATTTGCAAATAGTTTGTGATATGCAATATTAATATGGTTTTCTATATAATAAGGTAATGCAGATTTTGATAAATACATTCTAATTATGAACTACATTTGAGCCTGCCAATTCCCAGTGAAATCACAAAAATTAGATGACTCTAGAAGTATAAAACTCTGGATTCCAAATCATTAATTTTAAGTAGCTAGAAAAGGGGCCAAGGCATAACTGAAAACTGGCTGAAGGGTTAGTGTGAAGAATTCTTTTAAGAGGTATTTTATGTTCTGTTAATTTTATGTATTAAATGCCACTTCAGGAGGTTTGGGAGTTTAGCTGCACCAACTGGTTTTCATTGAATTAGAAGAGAATCCTCTCATGGCAGCAGCAATGTAAATCCAAAGGAGTAGATGAAGAGATACCTTGCTTTTAATTCTTTGAGTAAGCCACTGTCATGATAAATTATAGGAGAGAAACCCTGGAGCTGTGTCTTTTCTTCTTTTTTTCAACACCTAAGAACTTCAGAAAGAAGCCAACTAGGTCACAGAGAGCCACAACACAGTATCTCAGTGTTAGGTAGATTATATGCAAGTAGGTTAAGTGATTCCATATGTTTGGCAGCTTCTCTACTGACCATGTACAATGATTTACAGATGCCTACATTGGAATAACTATACAGTTGCAATATTATTCAGATCCAGAATATCCAGGAAATGTACATGGAAACACCTATGGAGCTCCTCATGAATAAGCAACCTTTTACATTTTGTGATGTTTAAGACCAAATACCTGACCTAACAATTGGCAGAACACTGAGGCATGGCTGGGGCCATGACAGGCCAAGTACAGGAAACTTATTGGAAATGTTTATTAAATTTATACCTTGGCCTATCAGATATGTCACAGTAGGTTATGTCATTCAGATTTCATTGTGTCACATCATGCCTGTCAAATTATAGTGGTGCCTGACTGGCAAAACTGCATCTAGAATCAAATTTGATTTTATCTTACCTATTTGGGGATTTTGAAAAGCACAGCAGATTATATGTCCTTTAAAGTGTTTTAACTTTCACCACAAACTTGTCCACTTGCCATTCATCTGAAAAAAAGAACATACACAAGTGAGGGCCTTGTGTCATACAGGCATGCAGTAAATTGAGACCAGACAAAATTATAAAGTCCAGGTAACAAATGAGCTGTGTTTACAAGAGTGTTTGAGGATCAAATCTAATTGGAATATGATGCTGGAAAGTTGTGAGCTTTACAACTCCAGCATTAAAGCAGCAGGACAGGTTCCCCAGGACACATTGAAGTCATAGCACCACACAGCCACATTCATCTGACAGCACTGCTTCATGTTTAAGTTATCAACATGATTTTTAAAAAGAAAAATGTGTCAATGCCTAATGATTTTATTTGTATTTTTATGCATCAAACAATGAGTCTGAGGTCCATAGGATCACTGCCATATTGACTGAAATAGGACCTGAGTCTGCCTTACCTTGATCTTATTTTCAAGGCAGTTAAGACATCTGTATTTTCACACCACTAAAATAAAAGCTTTCAGAATTGCTGAGAAGGAAATTAAAAAAAAAAAACAAACACATTGTACAGTCTAATTGAAATCAACTTGCAACCTAATCTAATGCCGGCATGTTTCATGTTGCGCTGCCAGGCTTTAAAGCTGGGGAATCATTCAAACCACAGAAGATTTCCTGCTTCAAAACCTTTTTGCCACCAAAATGTGTCATTTTGGCAGGCATGCTTTTTGAGCAATCTGAAGAGAGTTTACCAAAATGAAATTGCCTGTTAGAGAGCAATACCAAAATTGCCTCAATTGCATACAGAGGTTTGAGCCCTGAAACAAGGACTGAATGCAATGCTCCACATTGCTTTTATGGATGTCCTTTGTTTGAAAAGAGAAAGTGGCTGCCTGTTCAAATCTCACACACAGGCATGTACACACATTTTGTATGTCACCAAGTAAACCCCAGGGTTCTCAGTTAAATAAAGTTCAACACTGGAATCTAATAAAAATGGTGAACATATCCCAAATAGCAGCCACATAACGGTGGAAATTGTTGCTGTCTCTTAAGACCAGCAAGTAATTAATGTCTTTTAAATGAAAAATACTCTAAGATAAAGCATTTTCCTTGCAAATGAACACCTATTACACAACATGTTAAAAGAACCAGATTCAGCTCTTGCCCTTCTAAACATCCAAAATGTATAAGGCAAAACAGGAATGCAGTCTATGCACATCCTAAAATTATGGAAGAAATATACTAATTTAAGTTATTTTTACAATGGCTTGTTTTCCTGTGTTTTGCCTTATTTGTAGCTGTTTTACCATTATCTAAGAAAGTCATGCTTCCAAAATTATCTAATTGACACTGAGAACTAAGGTTGTTCAGAAGTGTCTTTTTCATGACATTGCCACATCTCCATTGGAAAACAGGAAAACACAATAGATGTACTCATGAGCTGAAAATAAATGCTTGAGGAAAAAAATTAAATGGTGAGTGTCATTCAATTTGGCACTCAAAGTACTTTACACTCCTTCTAGGAGGCTGTCCTTGTCATAAGATAATGGAGAAAGTGAATGATACCCCTTTTTCTGTCTCTAAATATTTTGCTCCTAGGAATATTTTCCCACTGTTTCTACACTGAATAGTGTTTTGTGTTATAGGTAGAGGAAATGAAGAAACCTACTTTAAGAATAAAATCTTGCTTAATAGGAGTAAACGTGACTCATTCTGATAAAGAAAAATTTTTTAAGTATTCAGAGTGAATTACAGGTAATCCTATTTTTAAATTAAGTCTCTTACTACTTACAAATACCTGATTAAACACTAATGCCTAGCACTTGCTCTTCCTTCTTAAATTCAGACATCTACTTCATTTACATGCAATATTTTAAATGCATTTATTTAATACAATGCCTACCTCTGTACTACAAATTGCTTTTACTTGTCATGAATTCTAATGCTCATTTTTTATTCTGCTTTGAAATATCCAGCTACCCTTGGCTTTCTTTTCTCTCAGGCTTTGATATATTGGAATCATTTCCCCAGGCAGCAATCAGTGTTGATAAAAGAGTTTGAAACTCAATTCACAAACACATAGCATATTTGTGGGTAAGAGAACTAGTACTTTATTTCCACTGTGTGTCAAAACAAACATGGGAATACTGCTTCCAATAGAACTGAGTTCACACAGCAAGGAAGACATAGTGTGGATTTCACAAGTGGTGCTGATTTACAGCATTTAGGGGGTTATTTTATTTCTAAGAGATAAAGTTCTGTATGTGCAACTAACAGCAACACATCACCTTCAATCACAGAAATATACAACGATGGTATGCACCTTAGTGGTGGTCCTTCTGCTCTTTCTCTGCCTTTGCCCAGCATTTTCTGCCCTCCTAAACACATACCCACCGAGGCACAACTGGTATTGCTGGGGGGCTCAGCTGTGCCCTGTGCTAGAGTGACTCCAGAACCATCTGGAACCAGCCCTGTCCCACATGGAGCAGCCCCAACTGCTCCACAGAGATCCCACAGCAATACCTGGGAGGGACAGCTGGGACCCACAGCACCCTCAAGATCATGTGGCACCTGGCAGCCCCTCTCAGCCACAGAACCACCACTGTGACATCAGCCAGGACTGCCATGACACCCCCTGAATCACTCCTTCCTTTCACAAACAACAGAAATCCCAACCAGCCCCTCAAAAATGCTAATCAAAGTTGAATTTCCCTTTCTCTCAGCAATAGCAATTACTTGTGAAAAGAGCTGTTTTACCCAAGTGCATCTGTGTTCTGTATTTCAACAGCATTTCACACGTGCTGTAAACCAATCTGTCTTATCCACAGCCTTCCAAAACAGCAGATGAAAACAGTAATACATTAAATTACAGAATTCTGTTGGTTTTTTCCAAGAAACTTCTGGGATGAACACAGTGCAAAACAGACTGCTAATCTGATATAAAAGATGGGTAAAATCAGCAGATAGGATGAAGTCTTTGACCATGTCAGTCTGTCTTACAGCCATAGTGATGCCTCCATATACCTGAACCGTTCCAGAGAATATATTGTAAATATACCACAGAAAGTCTTCCAAAGATCAACTAAATAAAATCCCCTCAGGCAAGAGCAGCACAGTCTGCCTGGGTCTGGAAAATGCTCTGGCCCCATGAATGCCCCTTTGGTAGGAGCACAGCCAGCTGGGCCACTGTGGCTCCTGCCCAGAGCTGGGCCACAGGGGCTTCCTGGAGAAGGGGAAGGTATTCAGGGTGGTTGGAAGGACAGCTGCCATGAGAGAGGGATCTGGGCTACACTCAGCATCTGGAGTCACAATGAACCTGCAATTCTTTGCTCCCCTGCTTTCCTTTGGGTACATTTTCATTTGCAGAAATTATTGGAGACCCAAAAGCTGCTAGTAATAGGAACTGTACTTTAGAGTCTTGTGCTGTAGGGATGTCCATACTGACACACATCATTTCAGAAGCATACATTCCTCCCAAACTTGTAGACCTATGAATAGCAGCAGAACAGCCCAGTTAAAGAAGCTCTCCAGTTTTCCCACATTCTTATCAACAGGAAGCTTAATAAGCCTTTCCAATCACCTTACCAGGAAGATACAAATATGAGCAATATTGCAAGGGGATGGACCCCTGTTCTCAGTTCCGCTTTCTTTTTAAAGTTACAGCATATGCAAATAAGGTAGAACCAGTAAACTTTGAGGAAGTTACCAACACAATCATAAGCTAAACCTCAATGCTTCTGAGATTTATTCTGTATATGTGTCTCCCAGCACAGACATTTCACATCCTGGCCAGCCTGGGAGATGAGGTCAACATTCCTAAGAGTCAGGTAAATGCCAGTGGAACCTTTCAGAGGCACATCAGATTGGAACACACACCAATAGCAATCACACTTATAAACCTCACTCAATTACAGGCTTTTCAGCTCAGGATGAAAAACATGCCTGCCCTAAAGAAATGCATTTAGGCTTTCTCATTTCTGAGTGGTGAAAGAATTATGTCAGCCATCCATTATTGATCTCCTCAGGAAAGACAGCGTAAAACAAAGCAGCTCTGAAGATACTGCTGCAACAGGGTTGTGCTGACTTGCCACCTTCATTTAATGATATTTTTACTTTAGAAAGAGTTCATCTTTTAGGAACACAGAAACATACATCCAAAACATATCTTTAACTGAATAGCAATTAATCCTAATTTTTAATATAAGCATTCAGGACATATCTAAAAAAAATTGCAAGGCAAACTTTCTGTACAGGACTAGTGGTTGATGTGAAATAGTACAGGAACATTCCCCTTCTGCAGCCTCCTGGGACACAAAAATCAAACTTCACAAGATAACTGTGCACAGCAAGAGACATTAAAGCATTTCTAGCAAATCATTAGTACAACTTTCCTGCCTATTTGCAGGGAAAACAATAAAAATGTTATTATATCACGCTGTCCTAGGAGCCTCTCCCTCCCATCCTTCCAGCTTTTACTTAATTTTTGCTCCTGTTAAATAAAACTTATTTCTCACCTCAGACGACATCTCACCCAGGAAAATAAATTGAAATCTTTCTACCAATTACCAACACCTTCTAAACCTCTGGAGAAATTTTGCACAGCAATTAGCAACCTTCTGGGCAAATGTGCTGTAGCAGGAGAGGACTACCACCATCCTCCCTCCCAAGCTTCTTCAAATACCTCAGCTTTAATCTGCTGAGCCACCCTTTTGATGGGATTCACTTACAAATCGTTAGCACAAATGGGCAACACCTGGATCCTTGTGGGGGTTTGGGGGTGGTGTCTTCACCAAGCATTTACTTAACAAGCTGCAGGTGGGACTTTGGGGGTGGGGTTGTTAAAAAGTTCTCTGCTAAACTGTGAAATTCAGAGTATCAATGTAATTTTTTTTCTTCTCTCACCTCTTCTTATTTTCTCATCTTTTTTTCTTTTTTTTTTTTTTTGAAAAGGCCAGTTTTATTGTCACATATGGGATAGATGGGGTTAGACTTAGCAATGATTACTGGCAACAATATCTTTTTCAAGGAAAGTGACTACCACTGTGCTTGTAAAATTTAGTAAGGTTAAGGTCAACAAAGCACCTTCTGACAGGGATTTCTGGAATATGTCAGCAAAACAGAACAGAAAATTAAATTACTATTTATGAACAAGTAGCAAAATATGTACACTGGCAACATTTTCACTGCATTCTGTCCTTTCCAATATATGTTCTCTTTTTTTCATGGCAGATTTTCCTCAAAATTGTGTGCTATGCTGGTCTTGGAGTTAGGCAATTATGATGGGGGTTTGGAGGATTTTTGGGGGTTTTTCCACTTGTACCTGAGCATTGAAAGAAAAATAAAGGGAAAAAGCTTTCTACCAAGGAAATTATAACCTAGACATATTAGCTGTTAAATAAGTCATATTTTTAATAAAATATTTTTCAGCAGCATGCAAGGAATAATATTTAACAAGACAGACATGTTTCAGGAAGAATAGCTATAAGAAAAATGTTTCTATATGTTTTTTTAAAAAAGGAGGTCAGAACATGCAGTTCATGTATTAACTGAAAGCTATCTGGTGCCTATCAACAAAGCCTGACACAAGTACTTCTGCCTGAGGAAAGGGAGATTTTACCTTAAATGTCAGGGTGGGGGAGGCAATCTCATTGCTGAAAACCTTCCTACCTCTGATCAGAGGCGGGAAGGAATGAGAGAGGCACAGGAGATGAGCAGCATTTCCCATGATTGAGTCCAGGAGGACATGGTGTGTGTCACTGTAGGCATGAGGAGTGGCTTTGCCCTCTCCTACAGAGCCAGGCGTGGCCCTGGCACCTGGGGCTCACATGCCACTCCAAGGTGGCGCTTGGACCTCTCCAGCCCCCAGGGTGGAAGTGCGGAACTGAGCTCTGGCTGTGGGCACCAAAGTGTAGAATATGCAGAGATGCATTTTCTGGAAAACTTGTCTCATGTCAAAGTGGAACTGTTACTGAAGAAGAAGTTTCCATAAGGAATCCAATTTATTGCTGCACACAAAACACGCTTTATGGGAATAATGAGACAGTGCATGGGATCAGTAGATTCTTTCACTTAACTGGCCCATGATGCTGGTTCAAGCCAATAAGGGGAGCCTTCCCAGCCTGAAACACCTTCCTCCAATCCATTTCTAAAATTCTCTTTTGCTGCCACATGAATGAGAATCATGACAACACAGAGGCTAACCTGTATTTGCATTTTAGCTCTTGCCTACCTGCCAAAGCAAAGGGGGGCTGCATGCATGATGGCATGCAAAAGTAATCCCCATTTACATGTGAACATTTGACATTGCACTCATGCAATTTGGGATCAAAACACAGATATTCTTCTAAAAACAGAGGCAAAAATGCAATTAAAAAAATAAGAAAATTGAGAGAATTTTGGAATCTGAACTCAGATTTGGAAACAAATATTTTGAGTTACACTGGCAAATAAAAGGGAATATAAGCAAAATAAATCCAAAGAACCAAAACGTAAATCCTCTTTCTACTTTCATATATTCTAAATCAACAAAAGTCACCAGATTACTAATCTAAATCTATGGTAGCTGGTAATTTGTTATGAATAAGCTCAGAATACTATTACAGTTCTACAAAAGCCTTCTCCCCTGGTCTCTGGTGAATTAAGTTATTCAATAGACTACCAAAATGCTCAGGATGTTTAAATCATCATCACATCATAGTTACTAATAGTGTAAAACCTTGAATTTGAGAGTCAAATTCAGAGTAAATTTGCCTCAATGAATTCAAAGACTCATACACATTGTGTTGTCTTTTTTTTTTCCCTCTAAAAATCTCTACCTTTGAAGATATACAATGACATGCCTTTCCGTATTTTAAATCATCTTGAAAATAAAATAACTAAGAAAATCTCCAAAAATTAAAATTTATTTACTAAGTTTTGAATGGAACATCAAAAAGCTTAGTAATGAAACATAGCAAAATTATGTATTTACTCACAACACTGTAACCACATGCTTAAAATTATCCAGCTAGTAAAATCATCTGTTTGCTACCATCTGGCTTGTGCGCAAAGAAATAAAAGCTATTAAAGACCAATTTACAATTTCAGCCATAAACAAGAGTTTACACAGGATAAAGTTGAGTAGTCTTATATTTAAGCCTTTGTATTTTTTTTATTTAAGAGAAGCTGGTCCAGTCAAGTACATGTAAATTGCCCTAGAAATGAAGATATCAAAGAAATGTCTATCATGGATAAAACACAGGGACAAAACAGAATTATTCCATTTAAGCTGCCTCAGATACTGGAACTAGGGCAGCAGAGCCACTCTTGCATTAGTGGAAATTTTTTGTATGAGATTCTCTGACATGAACAGGTCCTTGCGGAATAAGAATATTAAAATGTCTAAAAAAATATTTTACTAATGCAGAGGTGTCAAAAACTCCCCAAGCCTGAATAATTCCTCCCTGGAAATCTGAGCTCTGATTAAGTGTCAACAAGTCTCAAGGATGAAAGCAATTACAGCCTTCCTCTGCTTTCCACTAAAGATCAAACTCAAAGCTGCCCAGGAGTGTTTGTTGCATATGGTGTCTGTTACAGTGTGGCATCTTTCAAAAGGTTTTCTGAACATGAAATAGATAAGTTTGAAAGCAAAAGGGAAAATAAGCAATGTTCTTATGCTGAAACCAGCAAACAAACGCTCATTGAGAACCCTCCTTGCTATAATCTGCCATATCTGTTCTTCTATTGACAGTAATTCAACAGGCCACAAACATGCTGTCCATGGCATGAGTAGATTTGTAAATCTCCGCTTGTAAAATCCCAAGCTCAGAAAGGACCAGTCCAGTGCTACCCTGGTAAAGAGGAAATCTGGTCAAATCACACCCTGTGTCACCTGTATTGACACAACCTCCAGTATCTCAGGCAGAGAGCCTTAGGGCTCTTCTCCTCATTTTTTAATCAGAATTTCTGTTTCTCACCACCAGTCTTTTTCTTTCAACTACTTAACTCCTTGCACTGAAAAGAAATCTATAAATTCCATTTCAGAAAAAATCTGTTCCCAACTGTTATCCTCCAGCACTATTCTCACATTCTGTTCTCATGCACGCAAAAATCTTTTCTGACCCCTCTCTCTCTTTTCCTGTCTCAAAAAATAAATATATAAGCAGCCTTCAGCTTCCCTAGTGTCCCTTCCATGGTCACTGGTAACCAGGGAAACCAGATGCTATGGTAACTCAGGGATGACAAATCATTCCTTAAACTCCAAACTATATGTAAAGTCCTCATCTCTTTCTTCTCTAGGTGATAAAGTGGCAACAAAAATAGTGGCAGCAGATCTCCATCTTTACTCATTCAGTCTTTTGTAAATTTGTATTTCCTCCATGTATCCCTCCCAGTTTTTTAAGTGCCCTGCTATTTTTAGAGCCATTTCATGCCCAGTCCAGGTTGTTCTAAATTAGACCTGAGTGCTCTCATCAAAGCTTTATAATTGCATTTTTAATTTCTTTTTTTTAATGTCTGAAGTTATTCCAGTTCAAAGTGTACGGATGCTCTTTTCAACTGGAGAGGAAAAAAACACTTCCCTGGTTAGTTTTTGAGCCTCCAACTATCAATAATTGAGATTTCTGTCTCAACAGTGAGTTTATATGGAGTCCCTGATGTTTAACCAAAGATTAATTTTGTTGTCTTCCTTGGGTAAGGACATAACAGTTCTTTCTTTCTCTTTCCAATATCTAACTCTCATTTTCATGAAATGTGAACAGACCCAACCTCTATGACTTTCACCCATGCCAAATTTGTTTAAAATTTGTCAACAAGTTCAAATGTTATATAGGAGGCACATATCAAGGGTAGGGTCACAAGGATGCCACTTTTTAGGACAACTTAAAATGAAAAAATCATAACTAAAAATTTCTAGATTATCAGTGTCCCAGAAATGCTCACTCATTCTTAAGGAAAAAAGTCCATCATCCAGAGCCTTCCATACTTTTATAAGAAGTTTTCTAGCACAGTTGATTTTAAGTTCATTTTAAAAAATTAAGTTAATGCTAGCAAGAATGATTATGCATTAACCATGCATACATCACAGAAAGTACAATTTTAAATTCTACTCCCATTGTACTCTGTGGAAATATGGTGAGCTCAGTAGAAATGGTAGGTGAAAAACTTCCAAAGCAGCCAGTAAATACAGAAGACATCAATTTCTCTTGCTTACACCTCTGTGTTCTGGGTTATATGTTCTAAATTACAGAGGAGACAAATAATGGAAAGCTCTGGTTTAAAGTATCATTTACAGCATGAGGACCTTTTCTCTTTGCTCATACCTTAGTGTCTCTGCCTCCTGGAGTAATTCACCTTGGCTCATTTGCTGGCTGACTCAGATCCCCTGATCACTCTAAAAATAACAGTATTATCCTGGACAGTCCAAAGTCAAACCCAGTCCAAGAAGAAGAGGTACCACATTGATTTTATAAGATGTGTTTGGGTTTAAGTTACTGTCTCCAACAGGCAGCACATGACTCTACAGTGAAGAAGCTGTTCAGGTCCCAGTCAGCCCAGTCTTGGAATCTGATGTCAGAGAAAATTAGCTCCAGAAGTTTGAAGGAAGACACAACTCCCCTCTGTCTGGAACTTCCTTGTTTCTCAGACCTCTGCTGCAGTTTCCATCTTTGCTAAACAGGACTGTGTTTGCTGTCTAGGTAAGAAACTCCACTGCCTTTTTTCTTTTAATTTGCTGTTCAATGTTACAAACTAAAGAATCATAATACTTGCCATAAAAAGAAGCAAATAGAAAATTTCCCAGCAACAGATCCTCTTGAAATCCATACTGATTCAGTAGGACAGCTTTTCTCTCAGTAACTATTGAAAAAAAAACAGCTGATTACTGAGAAAATAATCAGTTAAGCTAGAACCCTTATTCTTATACTGGTGTCTCCTCCTCCTATTAAGTGCAATGAGAGAGTCAACATCCAAGCATCCTACAAACACTGCATGATAAATCTTCCTTTCAGCCTTTGGACAGACAATACAGTGCCCACAGAAGGCTGATTTATAGAGTGTGCTGCTACTCCACTTGAGACACTAAGCATCCAATTCCAGAAGTTCTGAGCATATAAAAAGTTTACTTGAAGCCACTTTCAGCATCTAAGAAAACCTCCAGAGCACCAAACTTCCTGTGCCACATAATTGATAGCCTAGAACCAAAGGAAGTAAAACCAGAAGTGTCTTGATGTACTTAGAGTTTCCTCATTTCCAACAAACAGCACATCTTCAGTGAATGATTCCCTTCTGAAGTTTTAAACAAGGTATACATTTCTTTCTCTTTTTCCCCTGCTTGGCATGCTATATATAACATCCTAAACTAAGTATTTATTTTCCTTTGTAGATCACCATATCTATCCAACAGTGTTGAGAAACCATTCAGAACTAAAGAGACTATATATAATAATGAGCAGTAGGTTCAAGAACAGGAAATGTTTTGGTTCCAGATCTTCAACAGTTTTCAGAAAAACAGATGTGGCAGATCAAGCAGACAAGGCACTGTGTGCTTGTGCACCCTCTCAATAATTCTAATACATATAAGGTAATAATAACACCAATTTCTAAATGTCAGCAAACAGCTTTTAGACTGCAGAACAAGTAAAATGTCTGATTAGAGGAAGGGGTATTGGCAACTTCATCTGATTCACAAGACACAAGGAAAAAGCTGAAGCTCTGACTCTTGCTACCTTAAAAAAGCCATTATGGAATACCAGCCTTGCTCCTGATGTCTTCCCCAGGCAAGGCAGACCAATATTTTTAGTTAAAACATGACTATCCTTCATATTTATCCCCTCTTCTTCTCTCCTCATTCACTGGATTTTTTTGAACTGATTCAGATAAAGGAAACTGGTTTCCAAGACACATGAAATTAAAAATTAAGATTTACAGTCACACTGAGGAAACAGTCCCATATTCACAACATAGCTCTGGAACCACTAATGCTGACAATAGAAAACAATGCATAGGGGAGGGACACAAATTCACAGAGGGTGAGGATTTGTCCCTCTGAAAGATTCAAAGCATGGGATCAAAGCACTATTTCAATTCTCAGAATGGGACTTGAGCAGTGCTGAAACATCCAGGGATCTCTATGGAGAAGTGCTATTAAATACAGAAATTTCTTGGAGAAAGGGAAATATTTCAAGCAAAGAGGTGAACTTGCATAATTTCAACTCAGTGTTGATTCTGTGAGTAGAAAGTGGAAAAGGAAAAAAGTGCCTACTTTCTAACACATTGTCTATTTAGTGAAAGTTTCCAATGTTATTTTGCCATTTTAGTATCTCTGAATTTAAAAGTAAGCAATAAAGAAAAATCTTTCTGTACCATATATTTGAAAAGACACCACTTGGCATTGTTATTCCAGCTACCCGCATGAAATAGATTCTTTTCTGGTGTCCATATGTAAAGGAAAACTCTATAACTTTCAGCACCAGCAGGCAATTCAGGAATACAGAATATTTTACTTTGCACGGTTTATAAATGTTAGCAGTTTGCAGTATTTTAGATCAGAACTTCAAAGAGCTAAGGAAGGAATGAGGATGGTACCTTTGCATTATTTTTATGATCAAGCTTTTGTGTATTGTAAGGTACATTGCTGAATTTATTTTGTAGTTAGAGTTTCTATCACTTAGTAAGACTGATTAACCTGGCCTCCCCATTCCTCAAAAAACAAACTCATGCAAATTAAATTAGTTTTTAGAGAAAGAAAAAATGGAACCAAAAAAAGAACTAAACTCTGCTCTTTAACAGTTACACATAAAAATGGAGCACATTATGAAAAATATACTGTGTGCTGTTAAGATACCAAAGTATCCTGCAGCATATAAAGAATTTCAGTTGGAAAGGAGAAATCTTTTCTTTCCTGTGACATCATCTAAATCTCTTTGAAAGAGCTGCTGCCTATAGAGAATTGGCACATGGATCAATAGAGGTGGGGAAACCTCATGATCTCCTTCAGCATCCTGCAGGCAGTTGAACAAGTTCTACCTCCTGCAGGACCAGAGCACTGATGCAGTGCATATCATTTAACTCCCCCACAGAATATAATTTCTTTCCAATTGCTTCCTATAAACATTAAGAAAAAGTAGGTTTAGTATCCATCCCTTTGGCCTACTTTCCATTTAATATTGGATGTGTTTGAAAACCAGAAGTATAGCTGTTAGTATTAAATGGAATGCTGCCTGTCTCTTACATGGGTCTGTCTCCAGACTGGTTGAAGAAATTAATGATAAATCTGAAAGTAGCCTCTGCAGAACTTAACAATTGTGTGAATAGCTAATTACACAAAATTGAGTAAGTGGGAAGTAACTCACTTTGGATTGTGGAAAGAATCCAAAGAAACTCACTTTGGATTGTGGAAAACTATATTTTGGCAACACTCACAGAAAGAAGCTCATGAAGAGGCTCTTTTTCCAGAACTTGTTCACAAATTCATTTCTAGGATTTAAGAATATTCTTTCACCAATAATGTCTTACAAACTCCCTTATTAACAAAAGCAAGAACTGAAGATCAGCCCTCCCCTTTGCTTATTTGATGGACAGTTCTGTGACACCCGAGTGAAAGGCAGAGCCTCCTTCTCTCGAGTTCTCAGAGCAGTTCCAGGGCACAGGAAGGGCTGAGACCCAGCCTGGGGCAGTTCAGGACACGGTGCCTGCCAGCCCCACTGAGGGGTTCAGCAGTGACCAGGTGTCATTGTCACTGTGCTCCACTGAGCCTCAGAGACAGAACTCAGAAACTGCTGTGCAAAAGGGCATCTCAGGAAAGGTATGATTAATTTTTTTTAATGAACTACTCAGTGAAAAAAGGATTGCAGAAAATGAATATGGAGAAGGAGTCTGTTCATGAGCTGCTGTATGTAAAGGTTCAAAAATAAAGAGAAAGATCCGCAGCCTCCAGGATCCCTCCTTGCTCAGCCAGTCAAGATGAATTATTACACCTGCATACAGCAGAGGAGAAAACAGAAAGTAAAATTACTTCATTGATTTTGTTCTGCTGTATGTAAATAACCTTATTGTGAGATCTGCCCTTTCCAGGAGAAAAAAAGTTTTGTTCAATTTGCCAGTTAACTTTTTTTCTAAATCTGATTTTCATATTTCACAACTTCTCTGCTGAGGATTCAGTAAACATGAGCACAATTAACTGGAATTATATTTACTTCCTAATCTATTTCATAGATATTTCAAAGAGCTTTTAAAGTTTCTTAATAAATTTTTTGTTTCACTAATATGGTGATTTAGAAAAAGAAATTCTCTTAAGTGATTTCAAGCATACCCAATATTTTTATTTTATCACCACAACTGTTAATAAAGGCATCATTTTATTAATATATTTTAAGTGAACAGAGCTCTAAACTCTTATACGTGTTGCATGTGTCTCAATTATAAAACAAATATTGTTTTGAAAGTAAAATAATCTATACACCACTAATTTGAGGAAAAGAAGCACAGTCTATAAATCTATGTATCAGTTCATTTTTAAGCCAAATCAGCCAGTGTTAGTGAATGGCTGGGAATATCCATGTGGACAGTCACTGGAGGGCAGAAGTAATAACCAGCCTGTCAGTCATCTTAACAAGCTTCAACCAATATTGATTTTGGGGGTAGATGAATACAGTATAATATGCACGCGTTTAGAAATGTTAATAAAAATGTGATCTATTGCACTTTTCTCACTAAATACAAAAGGCCAAAAATAACCTAAATAATTCTAAGAAAATTGTTTGCTTGGCAAATCCATCTGCAAGTGATGTGGAAATAAATCAAGGGTTCCTTGATGTGACATGGCATATTTGAACTAACAGATCAAATAGAAACACCAGCTACAATTCAAACAGTTACAACTCAGACTCATTAGAGGCAAGAAAAGCAAATTAGATAAAAAAAAAATATAATCTTACTTAGGTCATCTTTCAAAACCAACTGAAAAGTTAGAGAAGTACATTCTCAGTGCTCATGAGTCTAATTTGGATTTAATTTTACTTAGGTCATCTTTCAAAACCAACTGAGGTTTTTCAAAACCAACTTAGGTCATCTTTCAAAACCACCAGCTACAATTCAAACAGTTACAACTCAGACTCATTAGAGGCAAGAAAAGCAAATTAGATAAAAAAAAAATATAATCTTACTTAGGTCATCTTTCAAAACCAACTGAAAAGTTAGAGAAGTACATTCTCAGTGCTCATGAGTCTAATTTGGATCCAATTTTAAATTTGGATTTAATATGAAATATATAATTTTGCCATATTCTTCATATCTACAGCTAGTCAAAGTAGAAGGATTTTTTTATGTGCCTCAAAATAATCTCAAAGCACTGCAAACTCCCCTAATAATCATATTATATTTATATGCTAAATAAACAAGCCAGACTAAATTCCAGGTAGAATTCTGTGCTCTGCCTATTATAAATGAGAACAACATACAAGGACTGTGCATCACTAATTCTGACCATGCAACTTAAATACAGGTTAAACTCTATACAAGATCCATACCTCGTATCATGTCATGACTCCAGGCCAGCCAATGAGCTACTGTTGTCTTTGAATATCTTATTTGTTTAAAAATCCAGTTTGATGTGGTAAATTTCTATTTCCAGAAGTAAAATTGCCTTTAACAAATGGCAATACTGAGTCAATAGATACTAATAATTTACAATTAGACTAATCACTTGAACAGGTATCTTCACAATGGAGCTGTAAAATTTAGCAAAAATAACCATTATATTTGAATTATATGCAGGAGGTCAACTTCTGAACTGAACCCATAGTATTCTACAGGCTGTAGAAAAAACAGGTGGGTAAAAAACAAAAATTGAAATATTCTACAAGGAAGACTCAACAAAAAAATTACTACATATAAAGATTATAATGCCATGCTACCGTAAAATAATCCATTAATCTGTTGTGAAGCAAAACATGTAAGCATGTAGCAATACCTTTGACTTTTACAGGCCACCAACTTCCACAGATACATCAAGAACTCTGCATTTCACTGCTTGTTTTTCAAATTTTCAAGTGCTTTCACAGTGCAGGACATCATTTAAAACAGGAAAATACAGAAAAGTATACATTGATTAAAAATAATGAGACATAAATAAAACAATGGCATATTCTGCGACCCAACACAGTAAAACCAAAGCAGCAAAACTTTACAGAAGTGCAGAGCAGAATTCAGGGAACTGAATTACAAATAACATTCAACATTATTACCTAAAATCTCATAACAAGCCTGTCATTAAGAGCAGTCCATGTCTCTAGCCCTACTGCTTTGAAACCAAGGACTTTTTCATGCAGCATGCTGTACAAACTTTTTCCTTAAGTAACATTTTCCACGTTGCCTCTCCCCAGGCAACAGAGCAGCAAATGCAGGCAGATGAGCAAAGCATTTACAGCAAGCAAGAAAGGACTTACTCACAAGCAGATGTCTGTCACTTGTAGCAGTGTACTAAATGAGGATCTGAACAACAAGCAAATTCCTAAAGACATCTAAATGGTGATAAAATGATAAACCCTCATGTGACAACTAAATTCTTGAACTGAACTCATGAGGACAAAAGTACAAGCATGTAAAGGATGCTCTGAGGTCACTGAGTAGGACGAGCATGTGCTCTTCACTTACACTTCAAAACAGTGTTGTCATTTTCTTGGAATATTTCATAAAAGGTGACAACTTTGAGCACAGCAGTCTGAGAATTAAACTGAGGTCACAAAAACCTGGCCAGTTAATAGCAACCCCAAAGCAGTCTGTTCTTTATAGGACAGCAGCTTCAAATAAATGAGACATATAAATATTTAATGACAATCCTTACTTTTGCATAAATAAATGTAGCTCTTGGCCATGTGCAGAAGTCTGTTCTTCCACAAGTTAAAAGAATCCCAACATTAAGAACACAGAGATGAATTCACATATAAAAGGAAAATCACAAAACTAATTTAGTTATGTATTTATTGCATAATTAGGGGGTTATGCTATATACTCTGAATTGCCTGTTTAATAGAATCAATTTCAAAACTTCCATGTAAAGACAGAAGGAATAATGGTCAAACTTATAAAAAAATCTTGCCACAAGGGGGTCTGTAACATTACATTTTCACACACAAAATAATCCTGATTTTCTGTCTTTAAACAGTTATATTATCTAATTAAGCAAAATTGCATTTCTATGTGAAAAAGAAAAAATATTGAAAAACTTCACGGTAACATATTTCTCCATTTTGCCTATAAAAATTCTAAAGAGCAAGGGAGTTATTGCATTGTATACAAGATAGGTAGAATTATATTGAAAGGCTTTTAGAGTTAGCTCAGTTAGGTATCCTTCTTCCAGAGATGTTCGACTTGCATGGAGTAAGAGACCAGATTAAAAGTCTTAAAAATATAAGCTCTATCAGAGCATTTATTAGGTAAGCATCACATCCTAAAACTCCAAAAACAGAGCCCTCAACTCATGAGACTTTCCCACGGAAAACGCGAAAGAAGCCTGGTGTGACTGGCAGAACAGACATCCCTGTGCACAGGGCCCTGCCCAGGAGGGACTGCACGAACCCCAGCAGGAGCTTCCCACTCCCTGTGCATCAGGCACTGCACTGATGGCCAAAGCCTCCTGCATTTCAGCACTGGACAAAACAATCTTCATGTATGCAGCACATCTGTGCAAATACTGTACAAAGATATAAACCTGCCTGCAGAGGTGGGCATATGTGGCCCGAAGTTTAGAGTCCGGCTCGCTGAGGGCGAAAGGCCAACGCCCCTCTGCAATTCCTGGCCAGCGCCCTTCGGCGTCTGATGGCCTTGGGCTGTGCTGGCTGCGGACTGGCTCACACCGCTGGTATTGGAGAGGAACGGAGCTGACCATTTCCCGGGGGTTAAACATCGGTTTATTGAAGGTGTTGCGGGATCCAAACGCGGGGAAACCAACCGGGAAAAAGTTTTTTCATAGGGGGTGAAAACAGGATTATAAAGGAGGGGGGGTGGGTACAGGCGGAACCAATCGGGAAAGGTGAGGGGATGAACTTCACAGAACTGACACTCCATGGAGACCAATAATCAAAAGGTAAAGGAGGTGTCCTGGGACCCCAGCCAACCACCATCTCCAGAGAGGAGAAGGTTCTCGAAACCTGGGAGGAGAAAGGGAGTGATTGACTGGACCCAGGGAGGAAACAACTTTCACTTATAAGGGAAACCAGGGGAGGAGCAATTACACATCGGCAACTATGAATAGCGGTTACTATGGCAACTTAGCTGACAGGCTAGCAGTGGCGGGAAAAACTGGGGGAACGAAACCATTTTACACATAATAGGGGAGAACAATACATAAATTGGGGGAATAACACAAGAAACTTAACAACACACTACAACACCTGCCCTTAAGGATGAAAATTGTGATCATCTTATTCAAAAGTTCCATACCTTCTCAGTGATTTCTCATGGTCAGTCCCTCACAGCACTGACTCCTTTTGTCAGCATAGCCAACAAACTCCAACTCTCCTCAACCACATAACCCCCTCTTTTGTAGCACTCATCTTCTCATTGGACACAGCTGTGGCCTGTTAAGAGCAGGCCTGTTCCTAATCTTTGGTGATTAGCACAGCTGCAACTCCTCAGGGGTGAGATTGCCTTCTGCACTATTCTCTTACAGTCTATCCCTCCACAGAATATTGATTATTTAAATGCATTCAGCATTTTTTTAAAGTGTGTATCTCCCTTGCACCAAACACAATAGAATTAGTGCATTTCATAAAAAGTAGATCCTGGTACATATACTCAGATAATAATATATCTGCTAAAAAGTGTACATCAATTATTTCCTTGGTTGAATTCTAGCAGAATAGCTGAAATCCACCACATGTTACTAAGGTAGTCAAAGTAATTGTCAAGAAACAGCAGAAAGGTCATTGTTAAAAAAGACTCTTACAGTAACATTCAGAGGCAGCTATTTCTTCCAAAAGACATAGACACTGTGACAAAATCAGTTTTTTCTCCTGTGACAACCTTCAGTTTCTTCATTCCTTTGAATATTGTTCCTGGTTATGTTTGTAAGAGTCCCTAAATCTCAATTTAACTGCTGTTATTGATTCTTAAGGGCTGAAACACAGGTCTAAACAGAGTTTTTGCCAGCTCCTTAAGTGTCTTTTATATAAAGCATTAAGGACATTGATATATTTGTTTTCTCTTTCGGAGAAGTACAGATAACTCTATCATTCTATACATCACCTTCATTGATTGGTTTATTTCTAAAAATATGTGACAATTTACCTGCAGGACACTTGTTCCTAACTCATTAAGAGCGATCAGTAAACCCTGTGGTGTTCATTAGGAAGAAACTTCTGTACACAGCAGCAAAAAAATATTTCCTTCAGCAACAGTGCTTCAGCATTTTAAGGTGGCTGTAAGGTCAAGGAAATAGATAACAAATACATTGAATGCAATGTATTTGTTATCTCTATTGTAATCTCTATTGTATCTCCTTATTCTGAGGTCATCCTGGAGGCCTAATTGTTTGATTCATGCATGTGGGTTAGACTACTACCACCCTTTTCCCCAGTTTTTAATAATATTTATTTTCTGGGAGTTCATAAATTCTGAAATTTAGCAGAGAAGGTTTCTGGTGAAGTAACGAACCAAAATATGACAAAACATCAATCAAAGGAGCATGTGGCTTCTGACCCTTTCTGGGTCTTGGTTTTATGACTTTCATATCTTTGAAGTTATGAAAAGGAGACAAGATATGACAGGTACTGTGCTTGGAGAAGTCACTTAGTCAATTTAATTCCAGCCACCTGTGAGCAACACCACAGAACTACTTCAGCAAATTTGAAGGTGTTCAGCTCCCTGTCTTTCACAGTAGTAACACATAAGCACTGTAATAGCTTGCAGGTGTATTTGGCTGACTTTCAGTCCACTGATGAAGTGGAGGAATTAAATAAAACTGCAACATTACATTCCAATATTGTAATCCATTAAAAAAAATAAGAGATAGCCTTCAGAAGATCAGGAAACATATAAATGCAATGCAAGAGGTAGTTAGGTGAAGTCTTACAATAGAACCATGGCCAGTTAATTCTGTATGAAGAAATGAAAGAAAATGAATCCTAATATATATCACAGGTGAGATCCTCATGTAGGGAATTTTAGCAAAATTAGAATCTTTTGCTCCATTTTAGTTGTTCTAGAAAAGGAATACAGATTAAAACTTTGGTTATTTCCAGCTTTAGAGCTGGTGAGGCTTAGGTACCAAGAAATTACACTTTCTCAGGGCTTTTTATAAAAATCTGGATATTTCAACAGTCCAAAAGATAGAAAAAAAAATCTCATTTTAATATGTTTTTAGTTTTATCAAGTAGGAGATTTTTAATTTGTCTTTGAACAAGCCATATTGGATCTTTCTGAAGTCAGTGAAGATTCTTCAATTTTCAGCAGAAACTGAATCAGTGCCTTAGGGAAATAAGATTGCCATATTGTTCCTGTGGGGAAGAGAGAAGGTTTGAAGACTTGTTTGTGAACAGAAACAAAGTTAAAGTTACAAATAATTTGAAAGAAAACAGGAAAAGGAACTGAGGCAGCCCGTTGGAAAGCTAAATTGCTGCTGTAGGGGTGGCACCCTGCTACAATTTCATGTAAAAATTGATAGAATTTTCTCTGAATTACAGAGCAATATGTGTAAACAGTTATGTTTTCATACTTTTTTTCCCATTTAAAATATTCATCCTCAATACAGCAAAGAAAACAATAGGAGTCTACATATTTTAGAAAGCAGAGCTCTGGAAGTTTGTGGTACATTAGTTGAGGGTAAAGCCAGAAGGCAGGAAAAAAGGATGAAGAGTAAGTGTGGGTCTTTCTGTGCCAATTTTCTCTTCTGCCTGAGGCTGCCACTTTGGTAATAACCTGAGTTTCTAACACCTTATATTACACAGGAGGCTCAAGATTCTGAAAAGTTATGTACAATAAAAATCTGAGAAATGTGCAGAGAGTAACAGTATCTGTTAAATCTTTAGACTCAGCTCTGTTAAATTTAGGCTTTGTGGTAGGAATAAGTTAGTTGCAATGCTATCATTCAGAGGCAGACGAACGACATTTGACTTTTAAAGGGAGGGCAGCATAGGTGTTTGTGGAGGAAACAAGCTCAAGCCTCTGAGCAGACCAACATTTGGAGCATTCACCCATATTTTAACTCTCTCAACAGAGAGGTTTTGAACCCTTCATGAATCATACACAGACTGGAGATAAATAAGTAGCATATGAGGAATTTGAATGTTACAAGAATAGCATTTATACACCTTCTAAACAATTTTCATAGAGCCAGCTTCCCATCAAAGGCAGCAAAATAGAAAACATTCTCAGGAGCTTCAGTTGTGTGCCAGTACTTTCTTTAATTTGGAGGGTTTTATTAGGCACTTTACAATTCCAGAACAAAAGCTAGTACCTCTGCACTTAGCTCACTGACAAATCTATTAACATGGCAGATGCTCTCCTTGCATCAAACATCAGAGGTTTTTCACGCTTAATGGGCAGAGCCTTTTCTCATTGTTAAACAGATCTTCCTGAAGAAGATCAAAGCACAATGGGAATGTGATGGGGAGCAAGACCCAGGAGTTCTAATCCATTTATATCATCCTGTCTTTCAATATTGTGAGCAAATCCCCCTAAAATGAATGCACCTTATAGAGGAGGTTAATCCTGATCTGTGAGATTACAAAGTTGGAACAGGCAGGTTCACATAAAAGATAACAAGAGGATGGGTGTCGAGTCTGTTCCTTACCAAACAGACCAAAGGAAAAAAATGGAACAGGAACCCTGCTTGCTCCTTGGTGCTACTGTGAATGCATACTCTGGGAAATTTTAATTGTGATAACATCACAAAATATATTGCAAATTGGGTTTTTTTGTAATAGAAGGAAAGGAATACAAACCTACATATATACATATCGATTTATGCAATATTTGTCCATACAACACTATGTTTGATTTTATTTCATTTCCATTTTTTAAACTAATTTTCTATATGGGTATTCTATATGTTTGTTTACTTATAGGTGTAAGTGGACAGAATGACATATAGGCTATTTTTAGCTTTCAATAAGGCCAACAAAAAATTCTTTTGAACTCAAAGTCACTTGAACTCCATAAGGAGCAAATCACTCTCAATCTTATGGGAAATGGATAGGTTGTAGATTCACAGAAAGGATTTAGCTTTCCTCTGGTGATACTCCTACAATCACCACTAAATAAAAACATGCACTATGCTTTCTACCTAAGTTGTTATGTAAATGAGATCTCCAAAATTCTGGGATGTGATTAGTCTAATTAGAGCAATGACAAACCATGCAGCATTCAAACACAATCTCACTAGGACAACTGCCGTCAATACCCCATCAAACATATCTACTTAATTTTTGTGTGTCACTTGAAGAATAACAACATTCCAAAGTTAGGAATGCCGTAGCACACAGTCAGATTATTCATACAGAAGGTATTAGAGCTGTTGAAATGTACCAAGATTCTCCTGAAAACCAAATTAAGAACTAATATGTGATCTCAGCAAACCAGAAATTAGTGGCAAATAGTGTATGTTTATGTCTGATTTTGCATCCACATCAAAATGTGGGTTTCATATTTATAAAGCACTTTCAGATACAGTGGTCCTAAAGCTGAATGCAGAATACAGTAGGAAACTGCTAGGGGCAGTATTATGGGGTTTAATAATTCCAGAGATAATCATGGATTCAGTATAGGCTTTGCAGTGCTTTTATAGATAGTATTGTGTAACATATACAGTTGGGAGGAGATAAAATTTGGACCCTGTAGGCAGAAGTTCAGTGGGGGAATTTTCTATTCAGTGATACAGAGAATGAATTGGTCTGGCTTCATCATAGAACCCTCACTTTGCAGCCTGATGTGCAAGGATCAGCCAGAAGAAAAACTGACATCCTTGTTCTCAGTGAACAGTCACAGGTAAAGCTGAAGGGAGGTAAAGTTGAGGTAAAGTTGAAGGCAACATCCCATGATCCAAAAGTAATAAATGGCCATTTTCTCCCAGCTGAAATGCAAAAGAAGGGGCAGGGAGAGAACTTGAGTATGTAGAGGTCAAGCACTGGAAGCATTTATAATTATTATTTTTAAATATTCCAGTGCCAACCATTTTCCTCCTTCTCAAGTTATTAGAGATGAGTACACAAGGATACAAACAAAGCTTGTGCTTAGGCATCTATATTTTCTTCTAGGTCAGATTAAGCTAATGTAATAAAGTAATGGAAAACCACTGATGGATCTTGGCTGAAGACATGGATGTCAAAGTTTCTTTAGATAACAGAAACACTGTTTGACAGAGAAAGGTATTTGTTAGTGACTTTCCATCTACTACAAAAAACCTTGAGTTGTCTTGGCACGGTGACTTGCCATATGGAGTGATGTGTGACCCGTGTTAATTTTGTTCCTATCAAGATATTTTGTTCAATTTCCACAGAGATGTTGTGATGGAAATTATTGGCTACATATGTCAGCAGGAATATGTGAAAATTTGCAGACTTTCAAGTATATTTAGAACGGATCATAATTCCATAACAAACTCCCTACAATACTTTGCCATTATTAGCCCCCATTACAAAAAAAAAAAAAAATCAACAACAATAATATTGCTTAATTTCCCAGTAATGAGGCAATTAACTAAGCTGTCCTTTTACAATTTTTTCCTAATGTAAAATTTTTGAATATTCAGTTGCAACTGTTACATTAAGCCTTAACAGCAGCAAATTTCCTTGATGAAACTCTTCCCCTATACTTAAAGCAACAACTGTTCTTGAGACAGCAACAACTATTCTAAAGGAAAGCTTCAGTCAGCCCTGGTTTGTGTCTCTGTAATGGACAAAGTTGTTTTCTTCATTGTTCTGACTGCTGACTTTCAAAAGAATCTTTAGACCATAACCATCTTTTCTCTGAATGCAATCCAGCTGTTTATACTCAGTAGCATTGGTGGTTCTTTAACTATTTTGTTCCCAAACTCAGATATCTGGGAGATATTCTATTGAGTTATCAAATTATCAGCTGTCAGTTCATGAACTTCAGATTATCATAGATCATTTCAAATCAACATCTGCATCAGTTCTGCAACAGACTAATAAACCAAGTTTGTTTCAGCACCCACCCATTTTGATTACTAATGTTACCATATTTACTTTATTTTAAATATACTTTGTACTTTCACTAGTCTTTACTTTCCAGCAGAGTCCAAAGGCTGTTATCAAAAATGTCCTTACACAATAACTTTTAACAGTACTACTAGCATGCCTTAAAGTTATTATTAAAGACTAACAGGTATATAGCTAAATGGAATAAGAAAAAAGGACATATATATTACAGCAATTTCTAAAAAAAAGAAATTTCAAAGTACTTGGTTATGTCCTACTCAGTTGCTTGTCTCAGTGCAAGTCCAGGGTCAAAATCTGACCAAGCAGAAAATTATTGAAGCAAGATATTTGATTATGACTATAAGACTTTTCTTTTGAACAGGCTTTGTATTAATCCTTTTTCCAGCCCACTGGGGTGACCATGGGAATATTAAGGGAGTTATTTGAACATGAGTTTGATCTGGTCTGAAACATCCTCATTAGTGCTGATGATGCTCATGTTGTAGAAAACCCATTTCACTTTAGAAACAGCAGCTAGAATATGCAAGGCTGAGAGGCAGAAAAAATTGAAATAAACTTTTTGCTCACATAAATTGCAATAATAGTGAAGTCAGTAGAAGTGCTGGAACTCTTTCTGAGCTTTTTTGTACATTAGCTAATCCAATTTGCTTTGGAAGTGTGTCCCACATGGCACCGTCTCATCTGTCACCGAGTGGGTGGGCACATGTTCATATGTACAGTGAAAGTAGAAATCTGACCAACTGCAGATTAAAGAGAAAGCTGAAGAAGAAGGGAAGTAATATAACTTGAAGCTCTCCACACACAATAATAACCTGCATCTAGTAAGAAAATTCTGGTAAACCCAGAATATTAAAAATATTCTGTTTACATAGGCATCCTGTAAGAAATAGTGCCACATATTCAGACAATTTTCAAATGGTATCTCGAATACCATCCCCTTCCCCCACCTTCTCTCCAGCACTTTCATTTACAGAAATACTCATAAAACACCAGTATTTTTTTCCCAGAGCAATGTAACTATATCCAACACCCCAGGTTGTATCAGAAGTCTACTTCAGCAATACTCCTGTGTACAGTGTTTATTACTTTTAAGAAAGAAACAGAGCTTAGGCTACAGAAAAAGAAACAATTTCACCATTTTGATTATATAAACTAATAAATATTCTGCTGCCAGACCTAGGATCCTGGAAGTCAATACTTTCTGAAAATAAATTGTTTCTTACTTTCCATATTAAGAAAAATATTAACAATCAATAGAGAGGTCAAAAGTTTTTCTTCACAAAATATTTTCACAGCATTTTTTCTATTTTTTCCTTCCTCCTTTTCTTCTCCTGAAGGACACTACATATTAGAAAGCTGTAACAATCACAGCTTCAAATATCTTTGCAAATTCAGTTGAATTTAAACACGGACTCATGCACAGAGGTGACACACATGATTTCATGTATTTGCTGCAGGCAGCTGCATTTCCTTTCCCTCATAAGGTTTGTCACCTGTCCTTATGGTCCTTGATTTTAAATAAGGCTCTGCCCTAGCAAAGCCTTAGCCTATCCTATGATCCATCATATCCTCATCCTGCATCACCCATTTACAGTGCACTACCAGATTTATTGAAAATGTATTGCCTTGCTTTGATTTATATTTGTGCAAGTCACTGAATCACAAGAGCTATTAAGTCTTCAGGGCAGGAATCATCTCTGCTGATACATCTGGCAAATGTATCACATTTATTCAGTAGCTACAGTGTCCAAAATTAGGTTTCAGAGAAAACAATATCAATAATCAATAACAACAATTCTTTCCTAGCTTTATATTTATGCAATAAATAATGTCTGCAACAGACATAAGGTCATTTTCTGCAATCTTTCAAGTTTTGTATTACCAAAATTATGAAGATGAAACCCTTTATGTTATTATAAAACAGGAACTCTTCTTACCTTGATAATTACGATCCTTTAAAGCTTCTTTTTAAGTTCTACCTGAAGAAAAAGAAATTGGAAGAGAAAATGGCCTGGCTTTATTTTTTCATCTTTTTCTTCTTCCACTCAAACTTTTTGAAGAAACTTCATGTTATCCTGTGATAAAAGTGCAATGAATTATATCTTATTCTTTCCCATTTCTCTATAGTTCTCCACAGCCAGATTAATATGACTATGAATGGAATAAAACTGTTTTGTAGCTCCCTCTGGAACTTAAAAAGGAAAATTGGATAACTTGGCAAACTGCATTTACACTCAACAGCTTGACTAAAATCCATCTCAGGATAAACAAGAAAACAATGTGAAACAAGTGTTAGAACAAACTGCTTTGCACAGGCCTGGACTGTTCTCAGCATCAACTGCTTGCTTGCATATTCTTCAAAAATATCACTCACTAACCAAATTGCCAATGATCTTTATTTAATGGTGAGATAACCCACTGAACATCTTTCACCTGTGGAATGATGAAAATTTCAAATCAAAAAGCAGTTAAAACCAAACCCCAAAAACCACCACAATAAAAACCTCCACAGATAAAGATATTAAAAGTAAGACTTTAATCAAAATTTACCAGACTGCTCCTAACTGCAGGGTTAGTGCCAATACTTCCTGAGCAGTGAAGAGAAAGCCATGGTTGCCGCAGGTCTCACTGCATAATAACTCTCAGGAAATATTGGTTCCTCAGTGGTGGTGACAGTAGGATACCCACTGACTACTGGACAAAAACCCCATTAATATGGCCTCTCATTATACACACCAATCACTATTTCTATTTCATGAGATTATAGATCTTTAATGTTGTTCAGATCCCCTTTGGCTACAAAAATAAGAGGTAACCAGAGAGGGAAGGTAATGGCATCAGCTGCATGAGATCACCTAAGCTGCACTCACACCACGTTGGTTTTCAGCCTGGACAGCATTCAGCTCCCAGGCTGCTGCCAGGGCTTTGAATATCTCCAGCTGCAGAAAAATGATCCATAATAAATCATCCCTTGGGATAAATGATGAAATAACCACCATAGCTGATTCCTAGCACTACTGACAAAGTGCAGTTGTAGAATGAACCCTGAGGTTTTTACTATAAATTTGTTATTCATTCCAGGAAATTTTTCTTCCTGTAGGATGTTGCCATCCTTAAGCTTTGGTAAGATTCTGTGGGGAATGACAAGACAGAGAGGTTTCCAATTGCTGATTGGCCACACCAGTGTTCTGTATTCCACATAAGGTGAGAATATGTCATAAAAGCGCCATGTGAAATCTTGAGTGTCTATTGAACATGGTTATGTTTGTAATGTATCTTGAAATCCAAGCTTAATATCTAGATTTCACAGATAACAGAGAAAGTCCAAAATTAAATAGGTTTTCTGAACATGTGCACAAAGCCCACAGCTGAACCGAACTTGAAATGATTAATTCTCCCCTCCAAATATTAAAAAAAAAAAAAAAAAAAAAAAAAAAAAAAAAAAAAAGTAGAGAGTTTTGAAACTTTGGTCACTACAATTCCTAAAATGAATGATTTTTAAAACTGATCATTGCATCTCTAAAACAAAATACAGCTACTAAAATATTAGTTTACTATTTACTAGAATTTGTCCTTTGGATTTGTTATGAGAACTTTTGTTAAAGAAGCTCCTAGAATTTTAAGTGGTTATTCCAATAAATAAATAAATCTAACTACAATTAAAAAACATTACAGATGAACCAGCATAAAACTAATGATTGGAAAAGAATGCAAAAAAAGTGGAGAGCAAGAACCTACTGCAACTACTCTCCCACCTTTAGATTATTAATTACAAGGTAGAGGCCAACTGGCCTTTTATGCTAAGTAGTCACCCAGGTTGTAGTTTTTATTTTATTTGCCACAAGTTATTACCTCAGGATTCAAATTCAAAACTGGTTTAAGAACTGGAAGTGTACTTTGCAGACATCAGGCTGGTCTGTTCACTCCAGTGGTGGTTGCAGGTTGATCAATAGGGCACCAGCTCCTGGCTTCTTGAATTGCACTAACAGGCAAAAATTCTGATAAGAAAACTACAGAACAGAACAGCACCCAAACAACTTAGGGACATTCATATTGATGTATTTTTAAATTTCTTTCTTAGGCACAATTATGGACAGAAAATTCACGGCATGTTCATGTGAATGAGCATCCAGAGGGTTCTTATTGAGTATATACAGGATCATATACAAAGCATAATACATAAATATAAAATCTCAGGTAAACGTTCAATAACAGAAGAGATGGCTGGACTGCCCATCTGCCAGTGGCTAACTTAACTGATCACAGTTTTCTCTAAGTCACATTTTTACTGCTTAATTTTTTTAAATTACTCAAAATTGAGTAATAAAGGCAAGTTAATTTGTATAATTGCCATATACTTAGTATACATTTGTATATTGTCATATACTTAGCTTTGACACTGATATGTGAAAAACGCTGAAGGAAGAAAGCATAATAAATCTAATATTTACAGAAATACTCAGAAGGTTTAATGATATCATTCCTTTTTCCAAAAGACCAAATAGAAACACTAAGGGTTTGTTCAGTTTCCCCTCATACCTCAGCCTTTTTAATTACTTCTTCCAGTTTGTGTCCATTCCAGTTTGTTAATTCCTTCCTGTTTACTCCTTGGGCACTTTTTCCTGTAGGAAAGAGGGACAGAGCGAAAATACCATTTTTTCCTGTAGGCAGCAGGGAAAATACCATGTTCCTAATTGAATATGACTAAAATTTGGGTTATTGTGCCCTACACAAAACCTTCATCACCTACCCCAGCCTCAGTGAGTGTTGCTACAACTTCATGCAATGTTCCCATTCTTCTCTGCCCTTGCCAATACGCACATAATGCTGTTTGATAGCGCAGGAGAGTTCTAACTGAGTTAAGTTCTCACAACATCCTTCTTCCTTAGGTAAGGGAAAAAAAGTTTTAATCTGATAAGGTAGCATTAGCCTAAAACATGCATGTGAATTAAGTGGACACACAACAAAGAAATAAACCTTCATATAATACAGTGGATATCCAGACCAATGCAAAGATGCAGTAGAGTCACTTCAGCGCTAAGGTTTGCAGCTCCCTAAAACTAAAATACTTTCTTATTTTCAAAAAGCCCTAAATGTTTTCTCTGGAGTAAAATGGAAGATCAGGCATAATCTCCATATAAATCCAATGCTCCTAGAACAAGGCTTACAGCTAGGGGTGGTGGCAAGCATAGTTATTACTGAAATGAGGAAGTAACACATATCAATATTTCTGAAATATCTGGAGAGTAGTCAGTGGTGGCTGCAGACACCTCAGTAGAAATCTGTATAGCTTGGAGTAAGAAATTCCAGAGAAAGACACTCAGCTTTGCTGAAGAATTAATGAAATAATAAAAGGCATGTGCCTGAATATATTATGGCTATTAAATCTGATTATCGCTATTAAGATGTAGTTTTAAATTATGTTACCTGTTTATTTCTTAATGTCTTAGGAAAATAAAACAAAACACAGCAGAAGATTTGTATGAGATTTCCTTTCTTTAAAATCAAGGGCAGATTCTACCTTATTTTGCGCCATACAATATCATTTGCTCTGCTGCCGAATGACTGCAGTTACCATATTATGACTGGCATCAAGACAAGCCCTTTCAGCTTTGAAGGAAGTAAATAAACAGAGTAACAGAAAATTTAGCACAAAATGGATTACTGGCAAACCACAATAATTTCCTAGAAAAGCCTGAGCTTCTTAAACAAAAGAAAGACTGGTATCTCCTCAGGCCAGTGCCATCTCTCAATTTACATTCTGTTGTACTGGAAGAGACTCTAAGTAAGCCAAAGAAATAAACATTAAATCTACTGCTTGAAATCATTCTATCCTCTCATTTAAATAGGTTCATTAAGTAAATCTGGCACATAATACTGAAAATTCTTTACATGCTGCAGATATTTTCTTACAAATAAACAATAATAAAGAAATCCAAGCCTGATCCTACCTGACCCTACAGCTTTTATTTTGAAATTTCAGTGAGAAATTGAGATTTAATCTCATCCAAATTTAATTAACCACCTTAAATTAGCAATACAAAATCAGTATTTCTGAGCCCTCATGAATCTAAGTGACAGGTGAAGAAAGACCTCCAGCTCAGACACATGGAGTACTTGATCAAGACAGAAGTGAACACAGCTCACTCATATTTAAAACATTCTTTCATATATTTTTAATAAAATAACTGATACAAATTCAAAACCAACTTCATAAATCAAACATTATTCAATGTACAAGGCTTCAAGGTTTCCCCTGTTATGGATGTGAGCGTGCCTGTCTCTGAGACAAGGGTTTTGCACTTGAATGCTTGAGGTTTTATGAAAGGTTTATTGGATTTCATAGTCCCTTAAGGGGAAACCCTTTAAATGTCTTTGCAATTATAAGTCTAATAACAATTTCAGCTCTTGGACAGAGCCTTGACTTGACAAAGATAAGGAACTGGAAGTTGCTCAGTCAATACAAAGCTATTAATCTCTGTCACCCCGCTGTCATTGTGGCTCAGGGAAACAATGTAGTTTCTTGACCTACGTGAAGCCGTGTAGTGATTTTATTCAGGATGTCAGCATTCATCAGCACAGATTTTGTCACACCCCAACTCACTTGAAGAGCTCCCAGTTCTTTATCTTGACTGCATTGACACCCTTCAGATACCAGCAGTTTGTTTCAGTCTCTGCTTATTATTATTATTTAGCACCTACTCATGTGTAAATGCCTTGAAAAATAAAGTTTTGAGCTGGAATATAAGCAGTTTCATCACTGCCTTCTGGGTCCTCAGAGGACAGTTTTGAGTTGCCAAATGCTATAAGTGCTTGCATATTCAAATGAAGGTTAATTTTGTTCATCTTCAGTAAAATTAGATTAGTATTTTTCCTTAGTGGTGCGCTTTTTAATGTCATCCTTCTCTGATCTTGAAATACAGTGTGAGAACGTAGATCAAACTCTTAGCAAATTATCCTGCCAGTGTTATCACAGGAATGCACAATTAGTGTGGATTTGTCCCAAATAAGCTGAATTTATCTTTCTTACTCGGTTAGTGTACCATTGCTGTAGGAGAAACTAAAGCACAGATTTGTTAATGGGCTTATCCTAAAGTCTTGGTGAGCAATGAAAAGAATCCTGATTTTTTTCAGGAAGGCTTTAGAGAAGACTACAGTGATAATTTGTAGACACTTCACTAAATATCACATGCAAACAGCAAAAAGATGTAAAAAGTAGTAATCTAACCAATTCATGCAGAATGATAACTGCACTTGAACCTTTAATAAATATTTCCTAAATGGATTACTGAGTAACAAAAATGTGGACCACTAGAAAAGCTAAATAAATTATGAGTAATGTAGGAATGATGATTAGATGGGCTATTTTAACTGTCGAACACCAACGTATTATACTAAATAATATATATCAATACCAGCAAAACCTAGGAAATACTAGTAATCTTTCCAAAATACTTAGCAGTATAGTGTTCTTGTACTACACATAGTAAAAAGTAAAGTAACTTCATTGACTTCAGTAAAACTATTCTAGAATTTCTCTGAATAAATAAGATTTTCAAAGTGAAATAACATTCTACCAAATTTGCAACATTGATGAAATTATATTTGATAATGAATATGGATGGTACTGTAGAATTGCAAGGTAATTTTCTTTCCAGGTTCTGTGGTTTGTTTTAGAGTTTTCCCAGTGAGTATTTTGAATTCAAGGAACTACAAGAGAAAACGAACTAAAATTACAGCAATCAATTCAATTTCTATCAGACAGTCCAGGAGTTTTCTATCAACTCTTGTTTTCTCTTCTTTTATCTCTTCTTCACTCTTCAGTTTGTCCCTGTATGATGTTCCCCTCTTTGTCCTACTACCCATGTTTTCTTACTCCTTCTTGCCCTTGCATCTGCTTCTACTCTCCATCTGTTTTGCTGAACAGGTTGCAGAGCAAGTTATATAATAACTTTCACATCCTCCTGCTGAAATTGGCTGCGACCAGCCTGCTGGTCTTACACTTGCTGAGTCAACCTGCTCTCCTGATGTAGTCCTTCCAGTGTGCGAGAGTGACAGAGGCAGCGCTGCTTCAGCAAAGTCACCATGAATAAAGGTGACAGTAGGCTGCTGCAAAAATAAACTAAGATTCCACTTCAAATGAAATTTTTGTCTGTCTTTTTCTCTGTAGGCTTCTGAGTATGAAGGTTTTGAAGTAGTTTTATCATGTGGGTTCATCTAGGAAAGTTCTGTTCTCTTTTTACACTGGACAGCCCTAAAATCAACTCGCTCAGAAGACATTCTTTAATGTGGTAGCTACTGAATTGAAGAGAATGGGAAAACTGAATTAATGCATTATTTGTCTTAATCCTGCCAAGGCAACAATCTATGATCATTGAAGTCCATAAAGCTGTTCTCAGTAGCAGAGGATTAACACCTACAGGTATAGCTGGAATTGCTATTTTTCTCCTATTTTTTCCACGCTGATATATTTTATATCCAACCAATTGCCAGTATCTTTCAATGTATTTTCTTCCTCAACTATCACTCTCCTTCTTTTCACTCTTTCTGTGGTCTTTATCTTTTCCTCTTCAGTTCTATTCATCACATTTTGTGGCATTACAGCCATTGCTAAGAAAGAATACTAATCTTACATATTGTGTATATACTTCAAATTTGCATAATTTTTTAACCCAAAGTCCTCCTCTCTGTTCTCTGCATGTATACATGTGCTTGTAAGTGTTTATGCACACACATGTGCAGAGTCTGTCACAAGAAGCCCTCAGTTATTCAGGGCTGTTACACAATGACAAAAGCACCAACACAGAGGCTAATGCCAGTTTGAGAGCCAAGGATTGTATCATTCACTCTGATCTCTCACACTGTTTCATTAATCCTTGCTGATCAACACAAGCCAGTGCTTCTCACCCTTCTGGGCCAGTGCCAGCACTAGGCTGCATTTTGACCAAGTGCACTGCACAATGTGCACACTCTCTCATGCCCTGGTGCACTGGGCACAGCTGCCATCTCCTTTTAACCTCTTTCAGTGCAAATTAGATGGGGTTGACAGGAGAGCACAAACAGATTTTAGGAGGTAAGATTTTGTACAATAGATGACCTCATTATTCATTCAGCATTTTCTTCTTTTTCTTTCAGACTCACCATTTTTCAACTCCGCTTTGTAGGTTTTTTTCCAATACTTCACAAAATTATATTCTTGGATATGCTCAAAGCCATTTCTCATCCTCACAACAGAACACCTAAGGTTTTGGTCCTTGTTTTGGGGTTTTTCCTATCTTTGTTCATTCTGTTATTCAGTATTTATCCCCATTCCATCTCACATGGCCAAACCAGATTTGTCCACAGTCCCTTAGATCTTCTGAAGATACCGACAGTATCACACATGGCCCACCAGGAACAAGGTGTGAATTCATGGCTGCTGATCCTGCTCAGAGACAGCTGACTCCATGGTAAGGACACAATTCCATTTGCAATCTAGCAGTGCCTGTCACCAACTTCATGGCCCATTTTCTGGGCAGCCAGATGAGGTACCAAATATTTCCTCCTGAAATATTTCCTCCTTCTCTTCATCTCATCACTTTTATAACACTGAAAGGGTTCATCCTATCCCATAAATGCAAATGTTTTCACTTCCTTTGGCTCATAGGACCTAAAGATTCTAAAGCAGTCTATACTTCTTGTGGTTTTGCCCCACTTTCCAGTTCCAATGTTTCTTATAATGTCACTGGCTACTTTTTGCCTCGTTATATTATAAACTTAAAATAACAATACTTCAGCTTTAATATATGGTGATTCCTGAATCTTGATGCTCCTTCTTTCACTGTCTTTATGTTAATACTAAGGAATTAATAATTCTGCTTCAATTTTATCTTGCTGGATGATAATATGTTTGTAGTGACCAAACAATTAGTGATTGTGAAACACCTTTAGTACCTAAAAGCAGTTGGTATTAAATTTAAAACATTACATAACAGCTATATATTAACAGTACCCTTGTTTAGGTGTGTCAGTCTGAAAGAATCAACAGTATGTGATAATTTAAATTAAAATAGGTCTGTATGATAATCCACAAATGACACAGTTCAAAAAATAATCAAAAATTCATGTGGTTAGAGATAGAGGTTTTCTGATCTTGCACAAGGAAATTCTCTTGGTTTAAATGGCTGTTTAATCTCTCAATCTCTCTGTCTAGATGGCATTTAAGTGGAAAAGGTTTTAAGAGCATAATCATAATATCTGATCCTTTAAATTTGAGTATATGTTAGTGACTCTGGCACCATAAATTTTCACTGTATAACTATTTTCCTTTATAAGTTATGTTGTAAAAGTGAGATTGCACTGTAAACCCTTCTCCTTTGCAATGAATAAAACAGAGGAGTATCCAGAAATGTTTCCTGAGCTGCAGAAGCTGTAAATCAGTGGAATTACAGCATGTGGAACAATGCACATCTCCCAGAATGTTTCCAGAAAAAAAAATGCTTCATCTGCTTGAAACTTGCTAATGAATGGAATCAGATTTAAATGTATTTTAAAATAATTGAGTGTATTATACAGAAAGATTTTGTAAGTAAAAGTATTTCCACAGTTTTGGCATGATTGTTACAAATCAACATCTCCAGGAATGTTTTCTTTTGCACAAGCATTCTGTTGCAATGCTACTTTCCATTGCATTTAAATTTGTTTTAAGAGAGTACAACAGTTATTAGTGATGTACAGTGAAGTAAAGAAGAACCGAGCCAAACATTTCTCATTAAATCTCCAGTTTACTTTGACCGTGCCTCACTTCATCATTTGGATAACACTTCTCAGGAGAATCCACAAATCAGTGTTTATGCTAATTATTTTCAAGATTTTTAGAAAAACTTGCTGTCAGTGCATTGAGTAATGAATGAGGAGTTGAAAAATGCACTGTTTCATCTACAAGATGGCTTAGCAGAATTGCACACCACCAAACTTTTGTTTGACAAAGGGCTAAGGCAGTTCTGGTGCTCATTCACTGGATGTTAAAAGCATGAGAGGATTAAAATCTTGCTTCATGAAATCAGAATTAAGACTGAAATTTACTGAGCTCCCCACCCCAACATATAATCGTGAAAAAAACCAAAATGAAAAACAAACAAAAAGAAGGTTTTAATTCTATTATAATGAAAACCCATTAAAAGAAATTAAAAGCAAATTTTAAAGGTAATTGTAAAGTCCCATGTCAACAATTTCAAAGACTTGTTCTTTATTTTAAATTAAATTCTGGAACAAAAAATCCTCAGTTTTATGAAGCATTTCAAATTCAACGGAACCACGTAGATGAGAATAACATAATTTTCATGTGTTTGTGTTTAGGTTTTTGCTCTCAGGTGAGCAGATTCCTACCCCAAAGTCTCTTGTTCTCTATCTCAATAAAATCAGAAATGCAAAATGAAATTGTATTTCTTAATATATAACAGAATTTTGGGAAATAATATTCTTCTCTAAAATATGAAAGGGATTCTGTCTCACTGAAAATTTGTGTGTAGATTTGGCAGGAATGGCCTGTTTATTGTGTGGTGAAAGCTAAATGAAAAAGTCAACTTAGTGATACAGTTTTCATTATTTCTGGTAACTTGGAGTCTACAACCTTCAGTTTAAAGGCAACTGTGACTTTTGAGCTGGGTAGTGTCCTAATAAATATGCAACACTTTGTTCCTTTCCCCAGTGAGTGTCTAATTATTCTCCTTACAAACTGCAGTAGCTCAGGGGAGAGTAATGAAGTAATGTGTGTTTTTGCATAAGTCAGGGAGAGTGAGAGATCTGTCCTGCCAGAACACACTGAAGTCCAGTTTCTAGTTTCCATTGGGTGAAGAGATGGCTTTACAACAATCTTAATGGGAAAAAAATTTCAAGGGAAGGAGTAGCTTTGCAAGGAATAAGTAAAATTCTACTATGTTTAAGTTTTGAGCTTCTAGATTTTCACAGTTCTCATAAACAGCAGTGTAATTGGGTTTATCTATTCACAAATTATGGTATGTTACAACACAGATTTCATTCAGGGTTGAACCATGCCAGAGTGAAAACCTATTATGCAGTAATTGCCTTTAAACAGCTGCTGGAAGAATTTGGTTTGCATCTCATGTCTCATTATTCACCTTACTGCAGATCTGTGGGTGTAAGAACCATAAAATGTTCCAAGTGTCCTATTATTGTCCTATCACTGAAATGCAACATGACTGTTTAGGTTCAGGTTGCTACTTGACCACTTTGGGTCCAGAAGTTGTTGCTATGAACAGCAATGTATTTTTCTTTTATACAAGGAAGACCCAACACTTTTGAATCCTTTTTCATAAAAACTAAAAAAAAGTCTTAAGAATCAGTAAAGGCAGGAGAATTTTCTTCTTTGAAACAGAAGTTACCTACACAACACCCCATCATCAGGAACACAAAATGTGTAATTAAAATTCTGAACAGAAAAAGAGTGTGCCCTAATTATACAGGCCAATGAAAAATGGGAGCGGCATTTGAAATCTTTCAAGCAGACAAGGCAGTCATGCTCAATTAAAAGACAGGGGAAGGTCACATTATGTTAACTCAAAAATAATGAAACAGAGTTCAAATACTGCATTCTAGCTCTGGCAGCCGACTACAGAGTTTGGAAGTATTTAGCCTATTTTAGAAGATAGTGGAGTCTTCTTTCAAAGATTTTTTTGTTTTTAACTCTTGGAATTTGCACACTTTATGAAGAACTTCAGTCAGGAAGTACAAGAGATTCATCCCCTTTCTCCTCTATATGATCACTTCACTATTGCCTTTGTACTCTGGGTAAACTGGATTTGATTTTAAGTTGCATATCTATTGCCTCTTCGTATGGCCTCTGGCAGTGCACCTATTTTGAAATAGGATGTTTATACAAGAAAGAAATTTTACTCTTCAAAAAGACCAAAAAACCATCTCACATTAAATACAAACCTGTGATATGTCTGTTTTGAAGAACTGTGAAAGGAACAAAAGAAAGCTGGTGGTATTTTAAACACTAAAAGCACTCATACATGTCAGCCAAATGCCATTAACACTGAATTCAACAAAAAGATTTGTAAAAATGAAGACTGCAGGATTCACCACCAAACCCTTTCCTAAATGGGAAGCCTATCAATATGCTCTTAGTCTGCACACATCTTATTGTGTTCTTCATAAAGTCAAAGGGAATTTGAATTAATTCTAAAGGTGATTGACTGGAACTCTGCAACTACACATACATCAGCTCTACATCAGGTCCTGTTTCAATACACACAGAAATCATAATGAAGCAATTGCAAACATCAGACACAGAAGGCCAGGAAAAGACAGCAGGAGTCATCCAAGTAGCACACACTTAAAAAAACTCACACACATCACTACAAATTCAGCTAAAGGTCAAGTACAATCCTCAACATGACCTGTTCCCCTCAAAGAAATAGTCTGTTCTATATGTTAACTTAGTTTAATTAATCTATTGTGTATTAAAGTTTTTTCTCACCTCCAGAGTATTTTTTCCTAGGGTTAATTTGCAATTATTAACTGGGATAAAATTTAAAGAATAGGAAGAAGAGGTAAAAGTTTACAAGAGTACATCAGTGTAGATGCTGAATGTGAATGAGAACTAAGGTCTGTGTGCTAAGATATATAGTTAGTAAAAGAAGCTAAGATATCAGAACAGAGCTGCTGTTAATGGAAAAAAATTCAATTCTCCCTGGCAGACAAGGTTGTCTAACAGTATTTTCGTGTCAGTTGTTTGCAGACATGTTTTCAGCTTTTAGGTTAATTATCAAAATCCTTGCTCCTCCCAATTTTCTTCAAGAAAATTCCCACACATTGTGCCTTATCTACCCAAGATAGCCTTTTTAAGAAATGTAACATATATATGCAGTATCTTTCAAAAATATCTGTCAATAATGAAAAACCAAAGTACCAATGAAAAATATCAGCCAGAGGCAAAATTACAGAAACTCAGATGAAAAATGTATAAACGAACAATGCTGCATAAAGAAATCAAGGATCCAGCACTGTAAAAATTTGCTTCTGATAGGCAGAATTTTTTTAAAAGAAAAACAAGGCTTTCCCACATATATTATTGAATCCATTGTGAAAATTCCAAAAATTTTAGTCTCTAGAACAATTACAAACATTAAGAATTATAATTAATCTCTGTTTAAAAAAACTCCACACATCTTTCCTCTACATCAAGGCACCTACTGTAAATAACTGAAACTAGCTGATTCACAAAAAGTCTTTTGTTATGGTAGTTCCCAGGTTTGCTGTTGTGACAACAAAGATGAGTCTTTCACTGAAGGTTCAAAGACAGTAAAGGGAGTAATATAAATAACAGGTATGAAAATGACAATTAGGAGGAACACTACAAAGCAGTAAAGGGACTGTCAAAGTCGAGTCAGGAAAGTAAAAACAGGTTGTAAAAGGAGTAATGTCTGTAAAATTAGAGAACATGTTTTAACTACTTCTAATTCCAACAGCTCAGCTGGGGACTCTGCTCTAAGGCAGGAAGGCAGAGTCATTGAAAGTCAGGACCAGAGTGCACCCAATTCCACATTTGATGGGCTCATTCATTGCAGGGCTGTAATGAGGCAGCTTTACGTTAGCTCAGGTGTGTTTACAGTCACACATCCCAGCTGTCTGAAAGGATGCCTGTAAATTTTGGTGTAACAATCCCAATGTCATAAGTGAATGTCATACATGGGGTGGTAACAGCCTCAGAGTCCTGAAGCCAGCCAAGATCTAGGTAGGAATCAAGCACCAGCTCTTGAGTAATAAAAACTCAATCTATAACCCTGTCTTAGGGTAATTATGTCCCCAAAGAAGTGATGGTTTCAAATTCAGACCTGAAATGAAGAGTCTTGCATTTACAAGCAGTGGTAGACACACCTACAGCCGGCAGGAAGAATTCCTTCCAATTTCCTTCCAAAGGGTTGTCAAGCATTGAAACAGGCTGCCCTGGGAAGTGGGGAGTCACCATCCCGGGAAGGACTGAAAAAGATCTGTTAAAAGTTAAGCAGTGAGGCAGCATTCTCACTCATTAAAGTCACACCAGCAGATCATCTGGTAGTACCCAGGATGCCCCCTGCAAAGTGAGTGGGACAATGCCTGGGACATAGTTCTAAGAAAATGAGTGCTAATTAATAATATTTACAGCACCTCCCTGCTTTTGTGTTCATTCAAACTCCTTACTCTAATTGCTTTGAGCTTTACCTTACAAAGGCAAAAGCCAAACAGAAAACAGTCAGAAATACTCAATTATGCCTTCCTTTTTCCTACAGTTTTCTAAAGACAGTCAGTCCTGAATCTTGCAGACTAACATACAGACTTTCTCTGACCCAGAACCTGGGTTATTTGGGTAGTCTATTAGCTACTTAATTTTGGGAGCATATGACTTTCCATGGAGATTTTGATGTGAACAGCATGCAAGGAGATGCCAGAGGGGAGTCAGAGTACCAGCAGTGCCTGGGAGCTCAGTTCATTGTAGCAGCGAGCTAGTGAGCTATAATTTAAAGGGTCAAAAGCCTTCTGTTATTTTCTTATGAGGCTTTTCTCTTTTGATGACTGTGCTAACAGACCCTGCTCTATTTATTCATTGAAATTTATGTTTATATTCCATGTGAGATGCTCATCTATCTGCCAACCTGTGTCAGCAAAATTATAAACCTGTCAGAGACACTGTATTTTAGTAGTAACCTACATTGGCAGTAAAAAACAAATGCAAATGTTCAGACAATTACTTATATGCAATGAAAATAGCACTTCCCAACAAATAATGCCGCCAAATAAAATACTGACACTACTCATCTTCAAAACAACGAATTTATATCATCTACTTTGAATTGTGTTAAGTTTTTTGAAAGGCTTTATTTCATTTACTACCTCAAGAAAATTGCAGGCATTTCAGATGCATTCAGAATGTGGTTAAACATAGAACATTCCTGAGGCATTTTGCAACACTGTGCTGAAATTCAATACAGTTGACTGAATTCAACCACACAAAAGTTATCTCCCCTAGTCCATAGATGTCAACACACTTGAAACTGCAATGTCAGTATACTGGTAGATATTTGCATATTTACATGATAAAATCCTTGCTTTTGCTCAAGCAGCATTTTTGCCTTACAGTGTTAATTCCATGGCTTTTCATCTTCTTGGATTATGTTATTTACTGCATAGAATTAATTCAAGTCAGTAACAATGTAATCTGTGTTGGGTAGAAGAGGGGAAAGGAACCGCAGATCCCTTACACAACCACTCCAATGAAGAAAATTGTCTCAGGATTTGTCTTGGCTTTAACCTTGTTTTTAAAGGTGGAGCTGTACTAAAATTTATTCCCTAATGCCTCCAAAATTTCTGCAGCAACCTTATTTGGACAGCGCATTTAAAATGTGTTTTACTCTTTGCTGAACCTTTACAATGCACGTTGCTCATATTATCACCAACCAAGAGATTGCAGGAGTTTATCTGGTGTATTTTCTTGCCCCAAGGCTTTGTGGCAGTGTGCTTTTTTCCAGGGTACTGTGTGTGTATGCACAAGAACCAATTAGTGTCTAAGGCTTTAAATTACTTATAAAATTAATCACAGCATATTAGAAGCATAAAACAGCACTTGGAATATGTGCTCATTTTATAGATAAGCTAAATTAGTGTAGCCATTGCAAATCAACTCTATTTCAGGACTTATAAAGACAAACAGATCTCATCCTTCAACCTTTGTATGTATGAGGATTATGAAGGATTTGATTCATAATAGCCAGACTAATTATATTTACACACTCAGGGCATTCTTTGATACTAGTTCAAATTTCCACTAAAGAACCATATAAAATATTTAAATGTATACATTCACACAGCTTTTGTCTGTTAAATGTGATATAAAAATCCTCTTTGATTTTTTAAAAAAGGTTAATGTTAAATCTAGGTACATAGTTTTTAATTAGCCTGCCATTGAAGATGAAAATTTAACATCTTGTCTTTCACTTTAGATACTTCACATTCTCCTAGTTAAGATGTACTTTACAATTGAGACTAATACATAAAGTTTTCCAGTTTAAAGTTTTTTTTCAAGAAGGATATTATCAATAAGTCAGCCACTTCCTGGTTTTAAGATTTTGTTTTAAAACTTTTAAAAGGTTGGAGAAAAAATTATTTTAAAAAAGGAAAGACAACCTTTCAATAAATAACGTTTGCATTGTCATTGTTAACTAGCAGTTTCAGAAATACAAAATTTTTAATTTAACCATAAATAAGTCCATGTTTTTCCAATATAACTTCTACCAGTGGTATCTTGTCATCTTATTAATGACAAACTAAGATTATCTGTAAGGAATAAAAGTAATACAGAAACTTCAGTAGAAACTAGAGAAGGAGGGCTTCAGTCTTCTTATTTTATCTGTAAATACTTGAATGCATAATTATTCTTACACATTAAATCTTATTTATCCCAGCACTCATGATTTTCGCTGGAGCTTCAGGTGTCCTTAGGTGAGTGAGAGAATAACAGAAGAACGGAACCCACTCAAAAAAATCTGAGGAAGGTTCTCTATGAGCTTTCACTCCATTCTTGGGTTTAGATATTTATACTTCAGAGAAAGAAGTTCTATTACATCTACACAGTTGCAGACAAGTTTTAAAAAGACCTAAGCATGCTGAGGGCCAAACTCTTTTAAAACTTGGGTCTCAGGTGTCACAATGGGAACTGTGCTGGTGAGTGTATTTGAAAATCTGGTCCTGACTTGCGTGCCCTAGTTGGAGTTACGATCTTTTAAAATTCTGTCTCCAGCTTGAAATGCTTAAAAATTAGGCTTTGGACTCTTCGAGGTTTATTTTTATTTAACAGATACTTTTCAGAAGTTCTGAGCATCTACAGTTTGTGTTCAAGTGCATGTGATCACTGGATATTCAGCATGTATAAACCACAGGCTTATCCTCTCTTCTAGATATTCCTGTTATTCCTTATAGGAAAATTGTGAAGCCTCCTTTTCATGTCCCTTTTTCATCCACATTCTTCAACAGTGTGGCTTCAAACTAATTTCTCTTCTTTGTGGTCCCTGTAGCAGTTGTACACGGGCCAAATTACTTCTGCATACTCATTATAAAGACATTCTAAATGACATAATATGCTCTAGAAAAGCTTTTGACAAGACAGGCAGCCAAGGGACTGAAAGGTGATGGTCTTTTGCCATTTCTGAGTGATGTGGCTGCCAAAACTCATGAACTTGAGGTTTAACCTTGCACAGACAGTGATCTGTCTTCATGAAAACCAACTGTCACATGCACATGCCTCAATTTCACAGAGGAAGCACTGGAACTGTAAAACAGGAGAACCTTGGACATTGCTAAAGAGAAAAAATGTGTAAAGCTTTCAGGGCCTCACCAACAGCTAAAATTAACTCTGAATCACCCATGTGGATATATTCTGATGCAAACAAATTTGCCACAAGCCATAGCAATTACAATCTCCCATGGCCAGCACAACTGCAAATGAAAGTTCCTTCCTCTCACTAGATCTTAAAAAGCTGCTAACTCTTTATTAGCACAAAACCACTTTTTATCTGCAAGGACAGAACAAGCTGCCATGCCAAACACGGTTTGAAAGGATAAGAAAGCATTCAGCATAACAAAACATGCATTTTTAAAGAAGGTCAGTATCATTTAATGCCACTGCTCTGTATTGAGCAAATCTATCTCTTCATTCTTCCATCACCCTCACAGAAAATATAAACAGCCATTAGGAGCCAGAAGGGCTAAGGGAAATGCAGAGTTTTAATTGCTTTGCCTTGGGAATGTTGCAAAGTTGGTCTTGCACAATGAATACTCTGACAGCTCAAACAGAGATTTATCTATGGAATTAGAACTGCTTTAAAAAGAACACACATGAACCTGACAGAAAGTACTGACTGAAGACACAGTATCAGCTTATTAAACAATATAAATGAAGGAAGGATGCACCCACAGCTGATTTGCTGTGTCCATCTGGGACCCTTTTAGGCTGACAAGAGCAACATATTATTGAGTGACAGAATTCAGGAGAATATGGAAGAATGCACGGAGAATCATTACTGCTCTGTACAGAAAATAAATGTATTTATTGCCAGACTCTTTCCTTTTTTTAACCCAGTGAGAGCAAACCAGCACAATGTAAGTAATTCAGTATTTTTAAGTGGAGAAAATATAAATCTGATCATTTATTGCCCTGTTACAAGCAGTAATCTTCATTCTGGAGTCAGAGGTAGGATGGCAAAGACTTTTAATACTGTATATACAGTACCTAAAACAATAGGGGATCACTGCTTGGACATTAAGCAATTAACACAAATCAGTAGCAACTACCTGGTTCCTATTTCACCAGATTTGAAATACAGGGGTCCCTGCCATTCATGGCACAGTGTGTAAAACACTCCATTATACATAGCTATATAAAAATACATGTAAGGAAAAAACATTTTCCCATTTTCTAAATAATTCATGGCAACTGATGTGTTATTTTAAAAGGTCTTTCTATTTAAATAAAATCTTTACATGAAATTTTCTGATTTTATTTTGAATTTTTTAAAAAAGAGTGATATAACTCTTAAGACTTCAGTGAGAAAGCTGGAGGAAATTATTTATAGTTGCTAGTTTGGGTTTTTTAATAGGTTCATTATTTCAAACCAAGCTCAGGTTATTTACACATCAAAACTATGCAGTACTGCTTCTTAAGGGCTGTTTTAGATGACAACACAGAAACGGGAGGATATGAACAAGCTACCAATAAAATCAAGGGAAAAAACCTTGCATTTAATTATATATCTTAATGAAATTTAAAATCTATTGATTTGGCGGGGAAAATCTATCATCCTCTTATTTATCACAGATTTCCTATCAGATACCACTACTTTGATTTTTAAAAAATCATGTGTCAATACTGTAACCATACAGATTACTCACATCATTGTGGCTAGACATATCAGAGAAGTTAAAGATTTTAAAGAAACTTTCTAAGTAAAATGGAATTGCTCCTATTTTGTAAAAGGAATAGAGTTAAATCATGGTAGTGACAACATGGCTAGCGAAACTCACTTTGTGAGGTGGTAGGATGAGCCACAGGAACCTGAATATCACCATGATTCAGCTCCAAAACATTGCAAAACCTGCATAAATTATTTACTTGACATTAGAAACCAAACTGGGGATAGCTCAGATTACCCAAATCCCCTGACTATGTCTTAATCACAGATCATTCTCCCTTTAATCAATGCTCATGTCTGTTTCAAGGAAGTGGTTTCAGGACATAAGTAATTATTATAAAAAGCAAAAATATGTAAGCATCCAAAGGCCATCTCTACAAACCTTTGTGTTTATACACCACCCTCTCTTCACTAAGTACATTTAATTACTCTGCTGGCTAACTGCACTTGGTATTCAGTTATACTCCAGTAAGAAATGCCCCAGTGTTCTGCTGCTTTAAATATCTACCTGCCTATTAGTTCCAACCCTGCAAATTAGGAGGGAAACTACAAGCTGCTACAACGCATTCCTCAGAGAAAGCAGCTGTGTTCCCACCACATTTCCAAAACAAGCAAGTGAAATGTTATTACTGTGATTAAAGAAAATTAATTCTAGATTAGACCATTTCGAGACACAGCAATAAATTCTATCCTTACCTTTCAAATTGCCCATTATCTTTAATAATTTTCTATTTATGACCATGGACTCTTTTAGAAGACATCATATCTAACTGCAAGGAAGAAAAATGATTTTGATTGCCTGTAATATATTTACTCTAAAATACCTTTGTTTTCCACTTAATTTAAAAAGTCAGCACTACATTACAGAGAAAACATAGTTATATTCACAGATACTCTTAGTCACCACTATTAGGCCAAGGAAAATGCAATGAATGCAATAACTGCCCATACATATGAACATTTCCAGTGCTTGAACTTGAATATAGAGAATACACCAAATTTTCAACCCCATCCTTTTAGACTTGCCTGTATAAAAAAAGCAACTTCACACCTGGTGAAATGAAAGACATTTGGGAAATCACTGGTATAGTCTTTTGGACTATTTTATTTCCTTTCCTTTTATTCATCTCTCATTTTGTAACATTTTTTCAAGAGAGACTCAGGATTTATTCTGTCAGCTTTGAATGCCTGCAATGAGACTGTCACCATGTCTGCCACTCTTATGTCCACCAAACAAAGTAGAATCACAGAATGATTTAAATCACACTTTTTAAAAGAAAAAGAAAAAAGAAAAAAGAAAATAGTTATCTTTAAGACAAGTGTGACAAAAAATGCCTAGATTTTAGTGGAGAAAAATCCAATCCAATAAAAAGTGAGTTTTTCCTTGTAGAAAATGCTGAGGCTATGCTGCTACGCTGTTCCTTATTTCTGAGGACAGAAGCATATCCAGAGCACATACAACTTCCCTTCTCATTATTTGATTCTCCTAATCAATGCTATTTTGACCAAGTTTTGAGCTCTGGCATTCCCACACTCTCAGAAGCCCCAGTGCTGCTGTCTCACACCAGGTGAGTGCAGGAGGTGCCTGGGCCTGCTGACATGGCAGTGCTGCTGCCACCTTGCTCACACACCGTATGGAGTTTCAGGCCTGATTTACAGGGATCAAACACATTAACAGAGGGAGGCTGTGCTGCAGCAGGGCCTCACGTAGCTGCAGCCCTTTTGGTTCCACAGCAGGAGCCCATGCTCAACCAGGGTCTGAATTTGCAGAACTGGAAATGTTTCCATACCCAGTTCGAAATCTTGAATTCAGCACTAGTGTTTGCAGCCGTGAGCACTTAAAGCTGCTATACACTGTTCATGTTACTAAAGGAATTCATCTTGACAGCTTCTTTTGTCCTTTCCTCTTTGATTCCACTCCCTTACACCACTTTGTTGGTCACTGTAACATGAACTAGACCAAGAAAAGTACCCAGGCCAAATAACTTGCAGGGGGATTCCTTCCTTGGTTACAATCCAGACCAATCCCAATCCACAAAGGCATGTTCATGCCACCATGAACTGTCAGAGGCAGTAGGGGGGTGGGAGTGATCAGAGCATTTTTTGAAGCAATAGCAAGAGCTTCTGCAGGCTTACATGATTTGTAGAACTACCACACCATATCACCATATGTAGAACTACCACATTAATCCTTTGAGCCCAAAAGGGGTGCAGGCAGTGCCCAGATACAGAGGAACACACCTATAAATTGATTCAAGCCAAATAATCAAACTGGAATCTTGGCAGAAAGCTTCTCATACTCTTGCTAATAATCTCATGGGAATTTTAAATGGATGCAAAACTTTTATTCAGTCTCACCTAGGAAAAAAAAAGATAACTGTCATAGTGGAGAGGCACCTTGTATTTGGGTTATTAACTCAGTGACTCAGGAGGAATAGTGCCATCTACTGAATTAACTATAGTCCTTAAAATACAACCTAACAAAATCTCACATCTGCTGGTTATTGTACATGGATGAGTTTTTTGTCCAGTTACTTTAATAGAAAATTGTAGTGCAGACACTTCAAATCACTTGGCACCTGCTGTTTTTCCTTTGCCAGGTGCATTTCAAAAGCTTATTCACAAAACAAAAGAAATAAGGTTCTTTTTCTCAATATGTTGGCAATGATACTCTCAAGAAACCACATGGGCACAGAGTACTTGGAACAGTCCAGGAGGGAAGTGACCGTTGGCTGCTAAATGTTACAAGAAAACAGAAGCCTGGAACGTGCAAGCAATGAGACAAATCAGAAAGAAAATAGATCTGTGTTTACTGTTTCTGCAAATATCCAAGGAAATCCAAAATCCAGCAGTGCAAGCATATGGCATTAAAAGAAATATGATATAAGAGGGTTCACACCGCCATGGGTTCACACCACCACCAAAATATCTAGTATGCAAAGGGTATATATTAAATAAGCTGAAAAATGAGTGGGATGGAAAAAAGTTTTGGTGATATTAAAAGAAGAGATTGAGATAAACAAGATGAGGTTTAACCACATGAATCTCTTAGGTAATCACTGAAAAAACTATGTCCTTCTATGACTTCCCCTAAGAATTCAGGCAAGAATTTCCATCTGGAAAAGGAGGAGAGGTTAAAGATTCAACATCAAAATAAATATTGTGCATCCAGATGATGGGTGGATATGGAGAAAGTGTTGATAAGCTATTATGGACTTTGTGAAGCAAAATAATATTGATAGCTCAAATGATACTTCTGCATATAAATGAATTATATGCAAATATTTCATCATCAGTCATGTCAGGGGAGAATTCAAAGAATTGACTGCCATAAAAATTGCCAAATGATTAAAGAAATGTGCACACACTAAAATCTTTCACTTGGTTAAGCAACCAATATCATCACAGGTTATTCTGTGGTTAATCGCTGAAAATTAAGCAATGAAGTATATTTTTTCTAAATTTATGAACTACTAAGTAAGGCCTAGTAATCATAAAATCAGATTCATAATTAATCTTCTGGTCTTTCTTAGAATTGATGGTAGAGAATCCAAATGAACACATTGTTCTTTTAAATCATAAACATGGGAAAAAAACCCTAAGTATCTCAAAAGATTTTATTTTAGATATATCTTTACATTTTCATCTCCTTGGGAAAAAAAACAACTATTAAAGGAAATTTTATAAAAGCGCATCAATTTTTTAGCTGCATGAATTATACAATGGAGAGTTGTTATCCCGTATTTGTTATTCAGATACATTTCCCAATAAGACTTTGGAGTGTAAGAAATGAAATCCATACTCTCTGCACTGCTGAAAACAAACCAGGTACTTTCCAAAATACTAGAAGCAATGCTATCAATAACTGTTTAAAATTATTTAATTGCCATATATTGCAATTAATAAAAATTCTTTTCATGTTATCGTGTTCCTTTCATATAATGCATAAATTCACAGTAGGTTTTATTTAAGCTGATTGGTAAATTGGAAAATACACAACATATATGTAATGACTTAGAAATGTATTGTGTAGCTGTTAAATCACTTCTTGCAGACATGTTTGTACTGCATGAGTTTCAAAATTTTTTTTTCCAGAAAGAATACCATGAAGAAATGCACAGCTTTTGAGGGAATGGTCTCATGACAATCTTTAAGGACTCTCTGTAGATTTTCAAGTCATCTTGTTAAGCAGCAGAAACTCCTTTACATGAGCTATCTGACCAGACAGAGACCATGAGTAAAACAGCTGAGAACAACTTCATCCCATCCTCACTGAAGTCAATGGAAAAAAATATCTGCAGGATTTGGTAGCTGAAGTGTAAGGAGCCTTTACAACGACTCCAATGAGCACTGAATCAGTCCCATCAGCAGCAGCAGAAGCTAGTGGGTAATCACTGTGGGTAATATATGAGCTGTCCTTAGGCTGCAATGTATTTGCATAAACCTTTTGTTGAATAACTTGAAGAACAAAATAAATCAAAATTGAAATCTATTCACAGTTAAATGGCAAGCTGAAAAAGAGATTTAGTGAGTTAAATTATTCACCATGCTCCAGTGAAAGCATATTTCATAGATTCACATTCCCAAGTGAACTCATGCTCTGCCACAGCCTAGCTAAATTTAGCATGAATAAGCATCTTCGGACAAATAACAGCCAAATGAAACAGGTGCCTTAATACATGCACTCAACACCTGTTATTTTGCAGAAAATGACAACCACACATATTTGTTCCCATTTGACTTATTAATATTTCCAATGTGTATGAAGCTCTTTTACACTGGACACACAAACAGGGCCTTGGGCTAATATGCATCTGTGATTCTGCACTAAATACAAAATTCAAAGGATTTTTTCTTATGCCTGACTAGTTTATAACGCTAAAATAACACTTGCTTTTGTCTACTATAATTTCTGTGAACCACTTCTCTTCCCCTTTCTACTCCTTGTCAGATGAGGTGACCAGAACTGAAAATACAAATTTATATGATGGCATTGTATTATTCTTCTATACATACAGCACTATGAGGGCTGCTATGGGAACTTAACTCCATCCCATTTGTATCCTTTCCTTTCTGTATTACAGTCTCTGCATTGTGGCTCCATAAAGATGGAAAATGTATTTCACTGGATTCTATGGACTCCTCCAGAATTATGCAGTTTCTACCAAAAATCCATATCTGGATTTTTGTCTAACATTATTTTGTCATCCTCTTGCCTTTCATTGATACTTACTCTATCAGAAGCACTCTACTTCAAAGGTGCTGTTAAACACAATTCTCTCCAAGTTGCTTGTTCCTTTGTGCATGGAAAGTAAACACTCCCAAGGTACTTTCAAGAAGAAGAATAACCATTCTCCTGGGAAGGGTTCCGGCACAAATGTTCACCTTTGCACAACTACTTTGCTACCAGTTCCTGAGAGGACGCTGTAAGCATTTGTGGAGAAACAATGTCCTGTGAAACAGGACAGAGGAGCAATTACTCCTCTGACATTACAGCAATGTCTGCTGCTTCCTTTGGAAGGGGGGGATGAACTCAGGGGGTCCTGTGGTGAAAGAAAATGCTGGCCAGAATAAGACCCTGGATGCTGAAGAGTTCTGAAGTTTCTACAGTACAGAAACAAAAGGATACTGGCAAGTGAATTGAAAATGAGCCTGCTTGAAGAACAATAAAAATCAGTAACATACACTGACACTAATAAGCTGAATGACTGGCAGTTTGATCAAACACTGTTATAAGAGTGATGAGCAATTCAGTCACATTTGCCAGGATAAATATTAATTGTGTGTTAAAGTATCTCCTATCTTATTGTAGGCACAGTAAAAGACAAATGACTAAAACATAAGCATGTAAATGTGGAAATAAATGCAGATTCTCAAGAATTAAAGCAGCTAATAACAGAGGGTTGAATGACAACTGGGCGTCCTTGCTGAATTCAGATGCTTAAGAAAATTTATCTCTCGCCACAAGAGAAAAGTGAATAAAGAGTTTGGAAACATTCTTATTCCAAAATTAACAGAGATGATCTAAGATATGACACTTTTACCCAATAGCAAAAGTCACAAAAACTAACACAAGTATTGAAAATCAGTAAGAGCTCACAGGAGGTAACAACCATCTGAAGAGCAGACAGCTGAGAGAAAAGACAGCTACAGAGAGAGAAAAGGAAAATCAGAGTTGAAAACCTCAAATTTGTTTATTTAAATTAGCTGTACTGAAAGTGAAATAGAAGAGTCATTGCAGTGAAAACAACAATGGATCTGGGCCATAAAATGGAGGACAGAAGGATCAATCTGCTAATGGTTCTGACCTCCCTTCTCAAGCTAACATGGTCAGGGCAAAATAAAACATTTATAGTCACACATGGTAAACAGCAAGCAAGCAGATAATTGCACAGGCACACTTTCCCATCAGTGATATTTTTTCCTTATAGTTTATCTATGATTATACAAAAGCAGAGGTAATGATCTATTTAGCTTATACATTAATTTATGATTCAGAAAATAAAGCTCAGCAAATAATAATTACCCTCACTGTCTTGTTTTAAATCTTGCTAAAAAATTCTCAGTGGCCAATAAGCACTCATTCATTTAGGACTTTTTTTTCCCTCCCCTTTGTAAATATTTCTGCATTTCATTCACTTGGCTTTCAGAAGACAATTTTACCGCAGAACTGTTAAACAATAAATAACATCAAAGTCCTCAGTGGCATAAAGATGTAAGCAGTTTAACTCTATATACATAAATTCATTGACTTCAGTGAGATGCATGAAGTCAAACAAGTGTCTTTGTTTTCGGAAAATATAGGAATTAATTATTAAAATACATTTTTCAAAACAAGACTGTCAAACTCTACTTGTAGAAAAGACTTTTAAAATTCTGAAACAGCTGTGCTATATAAAACTTGGTTTGATCTTCTTAAAGAAACACAAGTTTAACTGTCAAAAATAAGCTGTTGCTCAAATCTTTTGGAGTTCTGATCCAGGCAGGAATGTGCTGGCACCTAGCATTTCTTTTTCTCCAGAACCATACTTCTGAGTATTGCTGCTCATAACATGAAATACAATCGACTGTTTAGATACTTTAAACACATTCATATCTTTTGCAGAGGCAACTTCTATCTTTTTGCATTTGTCACAAGTAAATTTTTTCATTCTAGCTGTCAAGTGTGAACAAAATTATTTATTCTGAGGTTCTCCAGAGCTCTTATTAATTACATTTATTGTGGGCTTGTATTAATTCTAACTGTGCATAATCTGCATGCTCATCTATTCCTTTATGCCACCATTAATTTAACAAACCCACAGAGCATCACACGTGAAAGACATGGAGTTCAGCATCTTGTTGCTCAGTGCAGACTGAAGAAAATGACACATTAGTGCAAAAAAATGGCAAGAAGATGATTTGTTGATGAGTCCTTCAGGAATATCACAAATGGTGTCAGCTGGCCTAGTCCCAAGGCATCTAGGGATTTACAGGTTAAAGCCAATAGGCTTGAACTTACCCTGAAAGTTAATTGGGAACTGGCAGTGACTGCAGAGCCTCTAAAGAGGATGCTCATGTGAGGCATTACTTAAAGAGCAGGTAGTCATACTTTGCATTAGGTAGCCATATTTTCCACCCCCTGAAGACAGATACTGAGGGGAATTCTAAACACAAATTTAGCTCCTAGACTGGAGCTAACTACATTCAATGTGGAACATCTCCTGCTGAAACTGTCAACAAAGAAAGCCCATATATATAGATCTAGAAGTCACTCCAAGACACTGCACAGAATGTTCACTGAGATAATTCCATTCCATCCCCTTTCTAGCAATTACACAATGTTAAATGTAATGCATTGCCAATTATGTTGCCAATTTTCTTGAATTGATAGGCTCTGTCCTCAGCAGGTCCCCCACTTAGCCTGAGCATTTACACCACAGTGGCACAGCTGTTTGCTTCTGGTTCTGGAAATGAGGCAGCCCTGTTCTCTGCTGTACTGCATGAGATCAGCACGCCTTAAACACTTAAGTTTGAAAACAGAGACTGTTTGAAAACAGATGTAAGAAGCCTTGATGTTAATGTCAAGGAAATTCTCTCCCTTAAAATGTATCATCATGTTCCAGGAACTGTCCTCAACATCAGGTGTTTGAATATTTTTCCTAATTAGCATGATGAAGAAGGTAGAAGAATAAAGACAAAAGTCCACGACAGGGAAGAGACCTTAAAGAATAATTAATTATTTTCCCCCTTTCCACCTTATTTCAAGCTGCAGTATCATAAAAATAGATGGACAATTTTTTAAAAAATCCTATAAGGCAAAGAAAACACAATAGGTACCAGTGCCAATCTGGCACCCACTGGGTCCTCTGCCTTGCCAAAATGTTTCATTGAGCTGCTAGCTGAAAGTGTGCGGAGCATGCTGATGCTGCAGCTGCTGCTGTATTTGTTGTGTCCTATTCTGGTGGAGATTCTCCAAGGGTTTCCTCCAGAACAGCTCATTTACAGTACAAATATAACAAACTCCCTCTTAATTAAGTTCCAAAAAATCCTTCTCAGTAATAGAGATCCTGAAAGCACTAAAATGCAGGTCTAAGACAGACTTAAGCAGAATTTTAAACTCTATGTTTGTGTAAAACAAATTCTTTGCCATGTGTTACTCCCTCCAACTCCAAATCATTAACAGTTGGGCCAAACCAATGGACACAACATGAGTTGAAAAGCAAGTGCATTGTTTCAGAACATCTTTGTCAGCTCTGTCATTAGTTTACATATGCTAAGTGAATGGGTGTTACAGGATTTTATACATCTGCCCTGCACCACCACAGCAGTGCAGAGCAGTTTAAATTAACAGGGAAATCCATAAACTGCATTTTATGACCTGAGCAAGTGACAGAACTGTATTTTGCCACAGGTAGAGAGGAGGGAAAAATTGGATTTGTTTCCACACAGAATTGACAGAAAATTGCAGTCTACAGGGATTATTGAGGAAATGCTGTTGTGGCAGAGTCCTGAGGAAGAAGCAGGATGCCTTGTGCGTGTGGTGGGCAGCCCATGAAAGGGCACTGCCAGGCACCTGACTGTGGTATAGGAGAGACCTCAGATAAAGAACAAGGTGATTTCACTGCCCACAAGCAAAGTAATCTGAAAGCCAAGCTGTGACTCTCTGGGTCACCAGCTTCATAGCAAGTTCAGATTGTTTTCACCCTGCATGCAATATATTTCCTCTTCAAAAAATCTGTTTTGAGAGAGCTGGACCTTTCAGAATTGCCAATGTTTACAATGTGTAAGCTGGCAAAAGTCAGCTGTTTAACACATACTGTCAAAATATACAGTCAATGGCTGAAAATGTTTTGGTAGCTTTTTTTAATCTTGATTGACAAAGATTAATAAACTCACGTACAACTTTTACTGTTCAAAGTATTAAAAAAATACATTTATTAGATAGTAGCTTCCAGGGAAGCTTTTAAATAACATAAATGATGATAATGATAATAGGTTCCCAGAAGAATCTGATATGAATGGGAAAAAAAATTAAAATTAAATATCAGCCAAATTTGAAAAAAAAACATATTCTTAGAATTTTTTTTCATTATACAAATTGTCTTCAGATTATAGGAAAAGAGCTTGTATGAAATAGTAACTATAACACAAAAAGAAAAAAATTATGCTTATCTTCTATTGTGATGTTTATGGGAAATCTTAAGAACTACTCTCATTCAGTATTTCAACAAATAGACAAAAATTAATGAATGATTAAATACGCATGTAATTCCTATCTTATTGATATGTTATGCAATCAAAATAGTTATCATTATTATCCTCTTGAAGTAATCCTGTGGTCCTTCTTTGTAGAAGGAACACACTGAAATGATGTTAACAGCAGTAGAGTATTGCCTGAAGTATTGGCTGATAGTGCAATAAGTTAGTTAAAAAAAACATCTAATGCAACTGGGATTAGAAATCTTTAAAGGATCCTTGTCAAACTGGAGTCCCACGAAAGGACAGTAATTTTTATTAACCACAGTTTAGGGGAGGATGTTTTTCTGGCTCTGGCTGTTTGGCACACATTGTATATAAATACATAATTCAGGGTAAAACAAGTTACACCCCTTTTACCACATGAAACTCCCAACTATGCTTGAAGACCAAAGATCAGTTGCACGAATGAACTGAGACAGAGATTCCCATTTGGTTGATTTTAATTCAAAAGAAAACACTTTTTGATCTGGGTTTATTGTAGTGAGAAACTGCCATTTCCATAAAATTCAAAGCAAGTAAACTCAGATAAGAATCTTTGTTTATTAGGAATAGTTTTTAAAAAGTTAATATGCCACTTGAGGCCACAGGGAAATCAGCATCTTCAGAGAGCACTACTTAAATTTTACAGCAGATTATTTTTTAGAATAACACTTTTCATAGCTTCTTGCAGGCACGAAAATAGCTTTCCATTCACGAACTACAATACCCTGAACAGTAAGATTCATGTTGTTTCCAGTGTTTTGTGAACAAGGCAGGAAGGAAAGAAAGCCTGCAGTGTGATTCCCTCCTGAGTATCAATACATTGTCCCAATATCTCAGCTCAGCGTCTGTTAATGTTACTGGAGTTAAATTTGTGGAGGTGAGTGCAGTGAGGAGAGAGCATATGCTGCAGCCTTTTGACACATACTGCAAACTGCTGGTGCAATGTATCCTGCTGTGCAGCCCTTTAGGAGGCATTGGAAATGTTTCATCCACACCCTAATGTTAGAGCTGACGCAAGGAGAGACAGAACAGAGCTTCCTCCACCGTTGTACCTGCTCTAAAGAGCAACCCTTATGGGACATGCAAGGTGGCACGAGGGAATATTGCAGTAATCCTACATTCTTGTTATTTTAAACTCTTGCAATTGAGGTAATTATGTTAAAGATCATATCAGAGTTTTAAATCATAACACAAGGCACAGGCAGTACAACTACTACAAATTCTGTACAGGACTAGAGAAAAGAGAGGCAAGAGAGCAGCAGCAGCATGTTGAGGCAGCTGGGTCAAAGAGCATGTCAGGATCCTGAAAAATCATAGAAAGACTCTAAAGAGGCTGACAGACATTCTCCAACAGCACGAAACACGGTGGGACCATGGAAACAGGGGCTGGTTTGAAGAGCAGCACATTTGAAAGAATGTGAGGCTTAGCAGGCCAAAATGACTTGGCATTAAAGGCATGTCCCTGTGGTGGGCTGCATGGCTCTAATGCTACAGAAATAGCACAGCAGATTCTTTATAGAAAAAGCCCAAATGTGCAGGGATGAGCATCCCTTACCTTCCTACCCAGCTCCATAGAAAAAATCAGCTTCTCAATTTATTTTACAGATACTCAAATAATTAATACTGAGATACTGGCCCTGAGATAATGCAAGCTCTTCATTGCTTGTCTTAGGAACAGCATCAAAACCCTTCCTTCTCCTTAGGCAACTACTAGTTTAAAGTCTCTCTTTTCATCCTGTATAATAGGGATTGGAAAGGTTGGAGGCAGAAAACATGAAGTGAAGTAAATTAGTGAATAATTACTCCCCTACACAGAAGAAGCAGCCAGCAGTACCCCTAAAGGAGCAAGACAGAACTAGCATGCTGTTGCAATCCTGTAACAACAATTCAACTCCTCAAACTGTTTCTTTCAGCTGAGAAAAAGATGCTACACCAATGACTTTGCAGATTAAAAGAAAAAAAATCAGAAAAAATCAGAAATAGACTAGACAAAAAGAGAGGCAAATGCAATAATTTAATGAAAAACATTCACAAGCAAGCATTTGACAAAATTGAATTATGCTTGAAAGCATAATCTACAACAAAAGAGGAAAGTGAGAAGCAGATAAAAGTTTACTCCTTTTTATTCTAAACTGTGATTCGTCCATTATATAATTACCATAACATTTTCATTTTCCCTAAATGGAAAGTTTGTTCAGTGTTTCACAGTCTAAAACCTGTGTGTGAATGCCACACCTGTGAGTTCCCAATCCTTGTTCATCCACCTATCATATCAAAAGTAATGAAAAAAGTCCCTTTTTCCATTGCATATCAAAGAACCTTCACCTGTTTATCACACACATGGCATGGATATACCTGTGCCCAAAAGTTCAACAGCTTATGTGACAGGAGACACATGGATTTTACTGCAATTTATATAGCAGGACAACCCTATTTGTTGGCATATTTATCGTATTGCAGAATTTGGGGGGGAAAAACCTCTTATTTTACAGGTATAAATTTCTGTGAGTACTTCTAAACTGAAAATCAGTGGAAGAAAATCTCTCATCCAGAAGTACAGAGGTATTAGAACATTCTGTTCTTATTGATCTGGGAAGTGCTGGTCTCTTCTAATCAGAATGTCTATCTTACCTTGTTACCTCCAAACCATTAGAGCAGTCTAAAAGAAATATGTAAGTACAGGGGCTTTTAATTGCTTTGTACAAATTTAGAATGAGAAGTTCACAGGTAATATTTCCATCTGATTTGTATCTTGGCCATGATGCTTTTTTTTTCATTATTGTGCAGTTAGCAACCCAGGAAAGACTAGAACTATTAATAATCGTTCGATCCTGTGCATGCACAGCATATTCAGCCCAGTAACAGCAGCCCAAGTCAGAAAAGAAATGTAATTTGCAGTGTAGTCCTCTAAAGGGCCATGGTGTGCTAAATGATGTGTTATTAATAAGAGTTGCAAACAACAACTGCTCAAAAATAGATACAAATAAATTTTAACAAAGCCCATGTCAAAATTGTCACTATCTATAAGAGCCCTTCAGAACTTCATGGTCACCACTTACATTTGGTCTTTTCCACTCCTTTAAATGCAACCATGTATGTGACAATATGTGTGACAGTGATGGCAAATTTATTATTCAATTACACATTATTAGGCAAATATTTTTACATCATAAAATTTTAAGGATGTATTTCCTCTTTTTCAGAACTCTAAGCCTAAGATGTTCTAAATATTCTGCAACCTTATACTGTAAGTTTGAGCAATATAAACAGCAGTGTGTAATGCAGTGGTTTAAGCTTTTTAATTCTGTGTTCTAGGCCAATATGTGCTTTATGCTAGAGAATTTTTGAAAATATATAAGGAATTTAGGAGCTATAGTGTATAAAAATCTAGCATAATATTGTGTCAGCTTGCTCTTGCAGATTTGCTTCTGAAAGTTACCTTAAGAAAGAATAATTATGCTTCTAGTTATCTTTTTCTCATGTGTCTACTATATATTACTATATATTACAATTTTTTTGAGACCTGTGAGATGGAAGAAAAACGGATCAGTGTGAAAAGCATAGATCTCTTTAAAAAGCTACTTAAGAATGATATCACAATTCTATCTTTTATCTGCTTTATTAATTAATATTCCATTTTCTTCTTTGTTTGTTCATTCTTAGTTTCACTGTGGAAAGTAGGAATCTAAAGCCGTTGCACTGAAACCAGCAGAGAAAGCTGTCAGTGATTTAGTGGGCACAAGACTGTGTTCTAAAGCTGATGGAGGCAGAGGCAGGAGATTTTACACCTTTTATAATGGTCTATGACCTTACAAATATGGTGCAGCACACAAGAAAATTGTCTCACAAGTATCCAGGACTTCTTAGCTATGCTTTTTGCCATGTCAAGGCAACAAACAAAATTAATTTCCTAGAAGTAGTAATCAATTTAGACATTAAGTAGTTCTAGACTACTTTTCCTCAGAAAAATCTCACTTTTCACCAAAGAGAAACATGAGGTGTGCTTGAGAAAAATATTGTATTTATAGCAGAAATTGAAAGAAGCCAATAATCATTTTAAAAATTTAACCCCAGGCTTGAGATAAAACCTTCAGTAAGCTGTTTATCTAGATCAATGCTTAGAAATATACAGTCTCTAGATTAAAAATTATCAATGTTAATTTGATTAATTTCTGCAGAATCGTGGTATTTCTGAGAATAAAGGCCAAAAAATAAATAAAGTAATATAATTAAATATATCACTGTTATAAAGCTGGAATCTATACAAACATATTTATCAATACTTATAACTCTAGTATATTTACTATTGTAATAATTCCCCAAGCTGCCACCAGTCATTACAAAATCAAGCAGAATTTCCCTACATTAAACTTTGAAGGTGACACGAGAAGCAGAACACAAATGGAGCACAACTTCCCCCTTGGCCAGGATGTCACAGAAGGTCTCATTTGAGACTCAGGATATATGGACTTACAAAATGACTCCATGGAGTTACAAAATAAAAAACCATGAAGTTGTGTGTAGATTTGTATTTTCTCTTTCAAAGTGTAAACCTTTCTGGGAAAGTGAAATTAAGGAACAGATTCCACAGGGAATACATCATGGTGAGCAAACCAGGCATGATTATGTTGAAAGGAATGGCAATAAAAATAACTTTAGCATATGGATTCCTTAATCTTTTGGTCCATAAAGGTTTCCTTCTTGTGGGAGCTGGGGCCTGGCCAAGGACAAATTTGTGAATCCGTCCACCACAGGGTTTTGCTAGTCCAGACACTGCTGTTTCTAGTCAAGCATAACAAATAGAGACTTAAGATATTATTTTATGGAAAACACTGTACCCTGATGCAACGCACCACTTAACTGGATGAGAAGCCATTCATAAGATAACAAGAAGTTATGCTCAAGTGTGTCAGATCAATAAGCAATAATGACTGAGGCAGAAAGCATTTGTGTTGAGATTAATGGCCAGTTATAGAAGTGTCCTAGTGCCACAACCAGATCTATTAAATCCACCATGTCACTAACAATTAACCAAGTGATCTTGGTTTAGTCATTATTACAAATATATGTTTATTTTAGAAGAGACTATCATTAGGATTTTAGTTTTGTTTCCATTCTTATTCATGCACAGTGTGCCTTCATGCAGCGCTAAACCAACATCTTCTGATTTATATTCAATTATTTTCTCATCAAGATACTCAATAATAGAAATGGAGAATACAGCTTTAGAAAGTAATTTTTTATGACTGAGTGCCAACCAAATCCAATTTTGACATTTTAAAGTGAATTTAGTGCCAAGCCTAAATTTATGGAACTATTTGATTAAGTCCTCCATTTATTCTCTGGACAGATACTGTACTGATAAAAACTTGTAAGGTCTCCATAAATTTTTCTTCTTTGATTTTACATCAGGACAACCTCCAGATCTTTTATTTCCCAACATGAATCCTAGGATAATCTAAAATGGCATGGACTTCCTTCTCAAGGAAGTCTAAGGCAGCCTAAGAGAGGAACTTTTCTCATTTCTTAATTTGTGCACATTTGAATTAGGACAAACTGGGATCAAGAGAGCAGCACTATATGAATGGAAGCAAACAATTTTTTTATTTATCACATGTACCATATGTCCTTTTACTCTCCTGTAAGAACCTCTGGAATATCTTTCTTTTAGATGGAGGGAACAACAAATGATGGTCCTATTTTGTTTTACAGACAACACTACTTCACTTCACTTGTGGCTCCTTCAATTAATATTAACACTAAAAACTAATTAAGGAACTTTGTTAGTATTATGAGTAATTTACACACTGATAATCCAGTATTCACCTCCTCTTAGGTTCTAATATGTAATTCCAATATGTAATTGGAAGAAAGTTAGTGGAACCTCATAATCCTTCCACTATCAAGTGGAAGGATTATGAGGTTCCACTAACTTTCTTCCAATTACATATTTATTTAAAAAAAACATAAATTAATTACTTATTCATTCAGAGAGCATTACATATATATATCAAAATAGAAGGTAAAATTTAAGTGGGTTACTGCAGTCATTTGCTTTAAAATTTTCTATTGACTGTACATAAGAATGTGACATGATATCCAACTCTCCTAGTGATTACACAAGCAGAATCTCACAGAGAGCAGGACTGGATTTAAATAGGGATGAAGAGCGTGTCCTCTGATTATTTAATAAGTAACCTTCAAAATTATTAGAAGAGGCAACACTGCACTTAGCTTTATTATGTGCCTACTGATGGGCTTCACAGTGATCACTACACAGCAATGAAATGGAAATAACACAACTGATTTAAGCTGCATTTGAACTGGAGCACAAGGCCCCAGTGCTGTCCAGTACACTGCTGGCCTTGCTTCTGACAGCATCAGCAGGCCACTGTGAAAACTAAAATTTCTCTATAATAATTAGAATCAGCTGTGCATTGGCAAGTTGAAAATATCCTCAGGCATACAATATTTTCTATAAGTTAAATTAGTCAACAAATACACTGTGCATGTGTAAACAAGACACTTTAAGAAAGCATCACTGTAATAGTATGATCGCTATAACCGCCACAGTACTAAAAATTATGTAGAAATGCTTTGCACATTTCAAACCTGTGGTGCCTTGTGGCAAAATAATTCTGGTTTTTAAAAGAGAAATGTATTAAAATTGATACACTCCCTTTGAAACAATTAATCTTCTCAGGCATTAATTAAGGCCTACTGTCATTCACTTTTTCTTAAACTAGATTTATAATATTCACCAACCACTCAAAGTCTAAACAACATTGTCATTGCAGGTATGCTGGGAAGTCATCAAATCTTTACCCCATTGGTGTATTCCCTTTTTTCTGCTAGTGTAGACACTAATGAAGGAAAAGAAGGAAGAATTACAATATAGCCAAAAAACAGAATGAGTACATTCAAATGGCTTTTTTTTTTCCACTTTTTAGTGCACTCATTAGACTCAGGATGCATGGTCAGACTAGCAGTACCAGCAAACCTTTTTTAATTGCACATTCTATTTGCCCCTGTTCCACGCGTTCAACCTGCAGAGAAGAAAGACATGTAAAGATTACCAAGGCAAGTTTGTAATGAAGCGGATGCCTCTCTGTCTGTCCTTGCGCCAACAGCAGCAGAAGGGATACTAATTAGAGGGTGAATTATTAGCTTCCCATGGTGCACTGCAGGGGCATTAAAAATGAGTGTAGTTTGTTGCTTTCCTTTTAGATGGTTAGTACTGGTTTAATATATTCGTGTTTCTAGGTGAGCAGCAGGGGACAGTTTTTATTATTATAATTGTTGCATAATTACTGGCCTAGGGTTGCCTATTGTTAAATAAAAATGCTGAGATACTAATGTTTTATTGAACAGTACAAGTAGATAAAATTGTAATATATTTTCCTGAACAATATAAGCTTGTTATCTGGCAGCTTGGTGACAACTCTAAGTTGTCTTGTGGAAAAAACTCTGATTTTTTGTAAAGACTAAGTATAAAATGGGATTTTCTAAAACTTGAAACACATTCAACTTAAAAAAAGAACTTTTATTTTCATTTATTCAAGAGGACCCAAGTTTGCATAACATAACCTCACCAGATTTTACCTGATGGGGATTCTGACCTCAGAATTAAAAACTGCAGCTCTCCTGTCACTGCAATCACAAATACACAAATATATTCTAAGTTTTGTTCCCATCAATTGTTTTTGTGATAATCCAAAACTGATTACCAATGTAAAAAATTAAATACAAAAATAACTAATGAAAAAAAAAAAGAAAATTAAGAAACATTCCTATTAACCCAAATAAGAAATTTATAGCATTTTCCTTGGTCCACCTTAGCAGAAGAGCTGTCTGAATTTGTAGCAAAAAGGTTTTCCTATTTTATCTCAATTTCCTGTTGTGGTTCCTGCATGCCAGTAGGTAATGGGCTATTTTGGTGTCCTATGGTTTATCCAGGTGGAGCTCTATCTGCCAAGCCACCTGCTCTGCATCAAAACAGCCTTGAGAGAAGAATTCTGAATGCAAAGGATCAGCACCTGCCACTTGTGTCCATGTCACATTTACACAGACTTCTCTCTGAATTGTGCAAATTCTAAGTGCACATCTCCAAACAGCTATCCTAAAGAAACAAATGCTACTTTAACCTCATCTGCTTCTTTCTACAGAGGAGGAGCAAAAGGATATAGAAGAAAGGCAATTATTTGTAATACTTTGGAAGAGGGAATAATTTTCATTAAATTTTGCCAAAATCCACTTTAAACGGTGCTTGGCATTGCACAGAACTGATAAATTACCAGCAAAAATTGTTCTTCTGATTTTTTAATGGCAGAACCTCTTCATTTTTTCTTACTTTCAGGAAAGTGAAAACAACAAAGAAATAGATAAAACAGAATAATTAGAGGACAGGAACTAAGTTAGTTAGTTAGTAATTAGAGGACAGACTAAGGCTGTCTTAAGTCTTTGAATGGTCTTCCAATGCTTTCCTTTATTTTTGAGCCTTTTAAACAGAAAGATCTGGAGACACCAGAGCTGCATCCTTAAACCTTCATTCCTACCAGCTCAGATGAGATGCTGTGATTATGAAGAACATTTTGGAAAAAAAGCAAATACTTTAAAGCTCTTACAAAGCTGCTTTTTTTTCCTTTCTCTCTCTCTCTATCATGACTAAATCATGATTAAACCTAAATCATGACTAAATAAAGAATCTAAAATTCTTTAAGAGAAGTACTTGTAGCTCCTCTGGTATATCCAAACACACAATAGGTTTCAGGGAAGAAATACTTAGGTATTGTTATATAATGAAAGAAAAGAGGATTACACTGTCCATCCACAGCTGGTGGAATACTGCACACAATAGCCACCTTCCCCTACTCAAGTTGTCAGTATCCTTATTTAACTTGTTCCACCTTGACCTAGAAAATACATCAGTCATTTGCTATTTCTGTAATGAAATGCTGATCTATGCAAGCCTGTGCTGGCAGCACTATCCAGCACTTTCCTGCAAGGTTCTGCTGGCTGCCAATCTCCGGAAACCCCTCGGTGGTGTCAAACAATAAGAGATCACTGACCTTTCCTTCCTCTCCAATGAAAGAACTATTTAAAAGCCAAGGCCACTGTAGAGATAACACAGGTAAGGAACTGATGGCAGGTGCCATCAGTGGAGTCTTATGCTGTTGTGATTAAAGTTTTATTTCTGCAATATTTATATTAGCCAAGCATCTCAAAGCAAAGACAAAAGAAATGGCTGTGCAGGTTTATAAACTTCGCTTAAGACAAAATCCTGGTATTTCTATCCAGCCTATCTTTGCATTTCTGATGTGGAAACTTTCCTATCAGAAAATCTCATCGTTTCCCACAAAAACCTTGGTCCAAATTACTGTTTCTGCCTTTTTATAATTAAAATATTTTCCAGAAAGTGCCAGAGGAAAATGTATACAGTTTCTTTCATTTTAGGAATTCACTTATTTAGTATTCCTATTTTAAAAATTATTTAATATTTTCATTCTACTTGTACTAATCTCTTTTTTTTCTGGTTTCAAATGAATTTTTGTCTTCTTTTTCTGGTGTCAACGACACCATGAAAAAACTTAAAAATCCACAGTGATGATGCTTATGTAGATCTATGAAACTTTCCCTAAACAAAACAAGGAAAAAAACAAAACCCCTGTCTTAACTTCATAAATTCAGGTATCAAAGCATTAAAATTGACTGATCACTTACAAGAATTTCAACCACCCCTTCGGAGTCCATTCCAATAAACAGATTTTAACCACAAGCCTAAGCTGAGTTAGCTACACTTCTGAACATCAATGTTTTCTTTTTTCATTTCAAGGTTTAGAAGTGCAAAAAGATATATTAAGGTATTATGAGCATTTTCTGTTCAGAAACTGATTACACAAGAGCTAGACCCTAAGTGGGACTGTATAGGTGCACAAAGAGAACAAGGAAGGGAGCAAACACCTTTGGAAAGGATTTGGTATCTTTGCAAGAGCAGGCAACGCTCACACTCCTCCTGCAAGGGAGGCCCAGTGATGAGTCCCTGCTGGTCAGGCAGACACTTCCCAGGAGGGATTTGATGGGAAGCAGTTGAGGATTTCACAACCCCAGTTCCAAACCCCAAGAAGATGCTAACACAAACTGGGACTCCTCATCCCATCTTGTGGTGAAGGCCAGTCTGGCCTGTTGACCCATTTAAATTGTTTATTCAGCCACATAAGAGAGCTTCAGAACCATTCACAATGTGTAACACACATTTAAGAGGCACTTAGAGATTTTCATCGATGGCTTCAGAGAGGAACACAACTGCTGTTGGCTTTGACTCTGAACTAGGTGACAAACCTGTGGGGCTTTACCCTGTTTCCATCACTATTAGTTACAAACATAGCCTGAAGATCCCAGAACTGTCACAAAGATTCCACTGAGGGACATGAACCAACCTGCCCACATGGATATTGAGTATTATAAATTTCAGTGAAACACAGTTAAAATTTTAATTTCTTTTTGCTTTTTTCTGTTAAAATTAATCAAGAGTTATCAAAATTAATCAAGTGTTGAGAGGCAATAAAATGTTTGTCCAGAATGACTGCAGTGAGCTTTCCACTTGAAATGTTTTTATTCCCTGGAACCAACCAACATTTCTCTTAATAGCAAATCAAGCAGCAGCAGACAGAGCAATGCCAGTCTCTTGCATTGATAAAGTTGTTAGGTATTTGCATTGTAGGATACTTTTTGTAAGCATGATAACAGCTGTGTTTGTGATCATGAATCCTGTGCAGAGAGAGACCAATTTTTGTCTCAGCAAGACCAGAAAGGATTGAGCAGCACCTTAAAGGTCTCATTGTGTAAGCCTCACTGGATCTGCTTTCATCATATTATTTAAAAGAGAAGGCATTGCCCAAAGCAAGGGTAATCAAGACCTAAAGAGTGACTGCTTAAGCAGAATGACAGATGAATACAGTCACTGTAAAAAAAGAGAACACAACACTAAGGAAAAATCATTTAAAATAGGAAAGCAGAGAAAACCCCTTCAAATTCTTTCTTTTCACAATTCCATGATTACTAGAGAAAATTTTTGGCTAAATATGAGTGTCCATTAACCTGAAGTTTGAGTTGGTGAGGAAGGAGAATCAAAATTTAGTATCATGAGAATAGATTTCATTCTCTGAGCTGGATTGGTCCTGTTTTCAGCCTCTTTGCAAAAAGGGAAATATATTGTATTATTAAATACACACCGTGATGGGTAAATATTTTGAACCTCTTTCCTCAACATGCATATGGTGAAAATTTTTTAAAGTGGAATCTAAAATAGGTTGGGACAACTTCCAAGGAGATAAATAGAATGACCATAATGTAAAAGGTAGAAGATTTGCACCAGGGAAAGGGGGCAAACAGGGGGAGTGGGTGAGAAAGAGACGTTGCAGGGAATGAAGAGGAAGAAGGAAGAGGAGAGGGAAGAAGGACCATACAGAAATTCACACCATACAGAAATTAATGCAATTAGTACACATCATGTGTTACTGGTATGATCCCAGTACAAAGTCTACCATCTGAAGTTTAAACATCATGTTAGTGATGCCAAATACGCCTATGACAAAGCAAAGAACATAGTGATAAATCACCACAGACAAAGCTGTAGCAACAGGCATTATGATAGACCAATAGAATTCTAAAGGATAAAAAAATACACCCCTCCAAAATAAATAATGCAGCAAGTGGTTTGTTGGGTTAATTTTCCTTGTAATTTAACACTTATTGAAACCTCTAAAACAGTGAATGAAAACATTCTGCAAGGCTTTTATTCAGCCACCTGCCCCCATTTTCATAAAGAATAGTTCATGTCAGCCCACAACCCTGTCATTTCATAATGAGACAGAACATGGCTGTGGGCCTTGTTGTCATTTACAGGAGCTCATGTTGCTGCAGGAGTACTGAGGGTTTGCAAAGTGCACGAGGAGTAACCCTGACAGTGCTCATGGAAGCTTTGTTAGTGTCTCACATAAGTGTTGGAACTGAACAATCACTGGCAGCTCCACACACCTGAATGAGAGCAATCATGTGAGCTGGTTACACCATATGTGGTAGAATACAGGGACTATAAAGTCAGCCTAAGACCCTCAGCATGGGGACAACTAATAAAGTGTGGGAAGAGAACCTCTGCAGTTCTGCAGCACTTCACTGGCTACTCCAGCCTATCCAGCATGAGAGCTAATCATACTAATCATGACCATAAGTCCCATTAAACTGCCAGAACTGTAAATATATCTATTTATATATATATAAGTAACAGAGATTTTTAAAGTTACTTTTTGTGCTAGATGAGAAAAAAAATTGCAGCACCACGCATTTATCTAGCTAAATATTGTAACATGTCAAAAAAGGTGGCTAAAGGTAAACCTCTCTTAAAGTAAGAACATATTAATTTACTGCCAGTAACATAAATATTTGATTATTGATTTGGGTGTTGGCAAACAAAGAAGACAAAAGTTTACTTAGGGAAAGTAGCAGGCCCAAGTCCATTAGCTCACTCCAGACCCCTGTCCTGCCTGCCCTGTTACCTCTGCAGGGTGCACTCAGACCCTTCAGGGGGGCAGTGAGTGGTCAGGCAGCCAATGTCAGTGTACAGAGCCTGCTGCTGACCTGTAAAACCTAGAGAAAACAAGAACTTTTCAGGAGCTTTGCTCTTAAGAGAGAGAGAGAGAACACAATTGAAAATTCAAAAGGGGATTTCTGAACAAATTCGTTATGAATGGAAATGAAAAAAAAGGCAAAAAAACGTGAGGGTCTTTTTTATCAGTTCATGCCACTAATATCCAATCCAGGTGGATATTTTTCTGAACTGGGAATAGTACAGAAAGGTAGTCCTGAGGTTAATTTCGTTAGTGTAAAAAGTCTAACACTATCTCATTCACAATCCGCCTTTTGTTCTTTCCTATTTATTAAATCAATGCAGTCGTAATTCCATTTAAAGATGATGATTTAATGTATTTAATTATGTCAAGGAGTGTTCCATTCAAAACTCTTTTAATAAAAATGGACTTCTAAAAATCATTTGGGGTGTTTAGGAGGCTGTTGCCCTTCTTCCTTTTCTATTTTTCTTTGCAACTCATGGATCACTAATGATGGCATTTTCACCAAGCAGCCACGACATGCTAAATTAGTCTATGTCCTTTTGGCAATTTAACAATGAACATTAACTATTACACTATAAAACCAAACAATATCATTGATACAAAACTAGGAGTTTTTTAAAGGAAGATAATTAGAAGAAGAGCAAAGAAATTTTAGAGCTGAATTTTTTTATGAAATAGATGCAAAATTAATGACAGATGAAGAAGCCAAAAAGACATACAATTTAGTAAAATATAAAATGCAAACTGTTCATTTCTATTTATCAGTACAACAGGGAAATGTCAAGGAGTTTTAATGCTTAATGAGCCCATCAAGCTTAGAATGCACCAATTGTACCATTTTAGATAATTGGCCACAACATTTTTGTCTCCTCCTCTTCTTTGCCTTCAACACAGCAATACAAAAATTCTGAACATCTTGCCTGGACTAAATCACACCTTTTACAGTACATGGGGTAGTTTGTGGCTGATTTTTGATGAAGGCAGTTCCGACAAGATTTCAGGAAGGATTTTTTTGTTTTGACATGGCTGACATTTGTTTTGATAGATTACAACATAGTCAATACAATAATGGTGGAACAATAATCAGTTCACCTTCATTGGGATGTTGCTTTGCCTTTTGTACAATCTCACATTAAAGTTTTGTTAAGCTATCCACATCAGACATAAAATATTGATGTCAGATTTATAGTACAGAAAAATTAATTTCTGGCATTATATTAGCCAGTATTCTTAGAAATCTGGTGATCTGATAATTCCAAGATAATCTGTTGGGTATTTTAAACCAGTTTTGTAAACTGGTTACCTGGCTTTTAAAAAAATTAAAGTATACCCTTTAGAACCCCACAGTCCTTGTAGAAACCATGCACTGGATTCTCTCTCTGCAGAATCCAATGAGAAGAAGCTCTTTTTGGTTCTATCAGTTTCCTTTGAATTATCTTCCTATCAATATAGGTGGCAATACTGAAGACTATCCATTCAAGCAATATTTCATCTCCTCCCTCTAAATAATGCTGCCCCTTTAAATCCCAGTAATTATGTTTTATTGGTATAAGACCTCAAAGATCAAAAATATACCAATAAAAAAAATCCATGCTGAGTGATTGATACATATTACAATTGTTAAGAGGCAGCTGACACCAGCTGGCTTCATGCTTCATCCAACTTGCCCATTAAACCTGCCCTGCTTCTCTGAATGAGTTCATATGGCCGGGTCTCTGGCAAAACCTTGGAATGCTGACAAGCCACACAATCATAACTATTTAATATAGTGTGCACAATTGTATCAGCAGGCAGATAAAAGATTGTTATTATCACTGAACAACTAAAAGGTACAGGGCTTTTCTCAGTAACAATTGCACTTAAATGCTCTATAGTAATGGTGGCTTTCAGATCACCCTGATTGGAAAATATTGATCTTTTCATCTCAGCAGCTGCTAAGCTTTACTAGGTTGCAGATGACAAGTGCTTAAAAAAATAAAGTAGAATTTGGAGAGAAAAAGTGGCAGGAGGGAAACGAAACACAAATATGTGCAGTTGATTAAGCAGCTGGAACTACCAGGTTTGTGTCATGTATTGATTCTCACAATTTTTTTATTTATTTGATTGATGTCAATTGCGTTTCATGTCAACTCAAGCCACAACGATATTTTACAGCCACGTTTGTGAGAGCTGAACTAAATGAGAACAATTGGATCAGAAGTCCCTCAGTCACATTTCTTTGATTTAGTGAAGCAGGAGCCCATCGTTATTGTGCTGTTGCTAAAACCATCAGTAATTAAAGCTGAGTGCTTAAATCTTTGAAGTTCATCAAACAACATGTCCAACATGCTTGTTTATTGCTAGAGATGTGCTAAACTGTTAAGTCAACTAACCCAGCAAAAGCAGTCCTTTGAAGTATTGAAGAACCACAAGAAATATTTGTTAGAAAAATGCCCATTTTCTTTAAAATATTATTCAGCAAATAGCTCTGACGTTGATTGAGAAATGCAGAAACAATATGGTTTCTGCTGAAGCTTCTCACTTTAGTTTTTTATGAAAATGGAAAAGTATTACATTCAGAAAGTAATACCAATTAAAAGAACAATGAGGTTCTGATTAGGAAAAACAAACAAACAAGCAAACAAACAATAATAGTATTTTTGTTGGGTCATTCCTGTTCAGCAATATTTTAGAGGAATTTACTTAAGTTTAAGAATTTACTTAAAATAAAGCATAGGCTCAAATGATTCACTCAACCAGAATTCATAACATCTTTTAAAAGACAGTCCAGTGCATTTCAAACTTTAATAGCTTCTTTAACAAACGGGGATGAGCTGTGGCATTTTTCTATAGATAGTTCTAATTACCTTGTTTTACTTTAGAATGCCATAGAATGACAGAATTTTTAAGGCTAGAAAAGATCTCTGAGATCAGGTCCAACCAAAGGTTGGTCTATTGCTTTTCTTTTCAAACTCTGTAAAAGCAGAGTAATTCCTTCACTTCTCTACCTGAACCAATCTGCAGAACCTACCTTCTCTTTAATATGGACTTGAGTTCTAAAAATTTCACCTCTGTTTCAAATATATGCTACTTTTAACGGCTCTGTAACTCACCTGTACCTGTCACTGTAAGGGACTTTTTAATTTAATATTTTTGCATATGTAAATTAGGTAATTTATTAAATAACCTGCAGTGGCACACAAGTGAAAAAATATCTTTTGCAAGGCAAGTGAAGTCCATGTTTGCAGAAAGAAATAAACCTAGAAACTCACACTAAACTTGTCCTATGGAGAACTTCCTATTAAAAATTCACTTCCAAGAAGTAAGACTAAATTTCAAGTTTAATTTTTTTCCTCACTCCAACAATAGCTTGTAAAATTAAACTTAAAGCTTGTGGAAAAAGCAAGGTTTGGCTTTTGCCCCTTCCCTGTGCTACAATGAACCAGGAGTTCAGTGTATTTTGGTCAGCATTAGTGGTTTTCAAAGGGCACGAGGAGCAAACTGCTCTGTCCTGCTGGAAGCGCCAGTGCCAAACTCAGAGCTCCCTCGGTGGGCACGGTCCCCGTGAGCCAGGGTGTGAGATCTGCGGTAGGGACAGCTGAGATCACACCCACAAGGGCATCAATACCAATTACCTCCATTTTTCAAAAACATCTAGGAGCCAGTTAAACGTCAGAATCTTGTTTTCTTACTAAATTTTAACTTTTGACCTTTTTCCTGCCTATTTTTTTCGCTTCCTGTGAAAGTACATTTGTGAAGGGTCAGTTTCACAATTTTTTATATCTCTGCAAAATACCTTTTTTGTAATAAATGTCAGCAATATAATAGCTAAATAATAAGTAATATAAATGTTTTATTTTCATGTGTTTACAAGTGTTAAAATAATTTCACTTCTTTTATTTTTAATCAGCTACTATATTGTCTTGTTACAATGTAGCAGCAAGGACATATATTAGCTGATATAAATCACACATGAAATTAGGAAAGTATAAAGCAGGAAAAATAAAATATTAACAAAAATATATTTCCTAAAATAAATATTGAATTTTCTCAAATTAGCTGGTCTAGCTATTCTCTGTACTAGCAAAGTTCACCATGCAGTAAAATTATTTTGTCAAACTCAGAGGCAGCTGTGCTGGAAGAAAAATGTTATTTAAATAAAGTCACTGCTTAAAATATTTAATTGGATTAACATGAAGTCAACTGTCTTAAATAGCTGAGACGTAATTACCTATGTAACTAACAGCTTCAAACAATATAAAACAACCTTTAGTGACCACACTTCTTAGCTAGTGCTTTTTCACCACACCCAGTTAGTAAAAAAGACAATTTAATACAGGCTGGTATGCACAAGAGTTTAAAAAGGGAGACAGATAATGAGAATTGTAGCTAACATTCAGTAATTCATATGAAGAAACAAAAAGGAGTGTTCTTTTTACCAGCAGCAGATTCCTCTTATGAGTAACAGACTGGGATTTTAATTTTCAGGGCGCCACACAGATTTTGCAGTACAAGGACTCTCCAACAGAGTATCCTGATCTGTTAGAAAGGGCTTTTCTATTAATTTGTTTTTATCCTGATGGCCAAAAGCTTTCTTGGTACAAATGACCCCCACCATGTTCATTCTGAGATACACCAAGGTCAGTTCTGTAATGGGAAGCATCTTTCTTAGTCCAAACTGAAAATATTCAAGGTGTCTCTATAACTTTCAAGGTAGTTCCAATGCTAATTCCTATCCCGCTCTCTTTACACAATAAATATATATTTCCACAGCTATTCATTGTCAGATTTCTGTAAAACAACAAAAGGCAGAATTTAACCACCTGTCAGAGACTTAATCCCTAAGATTTCCAAATATTTTTGTGGATGAGAATGTAAGATGGAACTGAAAGCTGATCGCCCTCAAGCATTCAGCAGACAGATCTGCAGGGCTCGCTGTTGGTTCTGAAGAATATCTGGACACCATGTTGAATATGCTGTAACTTTCATGTATTTTTAAGGAGAGAAATAAATGATCCAGGCACCAATTTATGAGATGTGGATGCAAACTTTGTGCCTTGTTTTCTGTTACAAAAAAAAAAAAGGCTGACTTAGAAGTCACTGTGAATGTGTAGCAAGGATGTAATGAGGTGGGGCAGTGCTGCTGCCTTGCACTGGCACAGAAATGCACAAGGATCTGAGAGGAAAGACTGAAGCAGCAGCCACTGAGGCCACTAAACCCTGCCTTGAGCTTCCTGCTGCCCTGGGCTCTGGCACAGGTTTAGGGGTGCCAATCCAGGACCCTGCTCTGCGATGGTTCTCTCTACAGAGACACACTTAATGTGCTTGCATTTCTCCTCTCTATATGTAAAACAAACTCAAATTCATGTGATGGGGATGAATGTTGACTTGGTGGATAAATAAGAATGTAGGTAGCCCAGAATGTATGAAAATCACTCTTCATGACTTCAGTGCACCAGTTCATACCAACACAATATAGCAACCGTGAGGCCTTTTGGTTGTGTACTACAGCAAAAAAAAAATGGAAAACCATTTTTAAAAGATGGAACTTAGTGTGAGATATTTAGAAATCTTATAGAAACTGGATGAGGAATTCCATTACAGGCTGAATCCAATCAAGTAATGATAAGCCATAAACTGCTGTGGGATTCCTTGGGCTCATACTGTTATGACTGTTATCAGTTCTTTTTAACATTTAGGCTTAATATTTACAATTCATGTTCCCCAAATAAGAGAGAAGTCATATCATATATATGTTTAAGGATATATAGAAGGTGATATTGCCATTAATTATCTTTTAAAAGATACTGATCACTTTAACCAGTTATAGAGAAACTACTTTAAATTAGTTTAAAAATGTATTTTTTGTGTTTAAAACTAAAGTTCATTAATTGCAGTAGTTAGCAAGACATACCACTCTGGTTGTTTTATCATACTAATGCCTTATCTGCTGTGCAGCATATATTTAATACCCTGGGAAAAATCTTGTATATTATCAAATAATCCACTTTATCTGGTAAAAAGGACAGAAACAGATTGGAGAAAGAGGCTTAGTACGACCAAGAACCAGTCATTGTAGCTCCCAGTCAATGTCAGGCTTTATTGTTATCTCTGGCCAGCTGCTTGACCCGTTGCTTTTAGCCACAGGAAACTGCCATTCTCTCAGCCTTGCTGGGCAGCAAGTTTTCTGCCAGACATGGTGGACACATGCCATAAGAGGGAAGTGGGCTCTGGAATCTGCACTTCTGCATGAGGCAAACATTTCTGGCTCCTGTTCTGGCGGCATTCCTCAGTTAACCTGGCTGCACACACAGACCTGGATCCCCTCTGACCACCTGAGTGTACTTGGGCCCTGGTTCCAAACTCAAATCTAAAGAATTGCTCCCACTGGTGCTGGCAGACTTCAGTTTAGTCCTTTGCTAAGCATTTATAGGAGGTATCCCCATCCCACACAAACAAATCACATCTTGTTCTGATGCCAGATAGTGCTGTGCAGTGCACAAATAAGATATAGGCTGAATACTTAATATTTTGAGCCTACCATAGGGAACAATAATCCTGTTCATGCTTCTCAGGTATTTTACCAGCTATGCTGATATAGCGCTATTAAAATTCAGGAACATAAAAATCCTAATGCAACCACTAAAATTTTGGCAAAATATTTTTAATTTAGATAGTTACTTTGAATGTAAAAGTATCTTACTTAAATCTATTCTGGCAAATAGTTACAAACCTGAAATGCAGACATAATTATCAGCAAATCACCAGCTAATGATTTGAGTACCTTTATCTACTTCATCTAAATACCTGATGTGTGCTTGCCTGTCTTTGATTGTGGGGTTTTTCCTCTCTTTTTCCAAGGATTTACAATAAAAATCTGGAATCAGTTATGTGATAATAAGGTGTCATAGGTTATGTGACACCTACTTATCAGACATTGCAGTAAGTAATCTGCCATAATGCAGAGTGGAAAGAAACTGCCTGAATGCTGACCTGTTCTTTTCCACTCTTAACCACTGCATATCATTTTACTGACAACACAAGAATCCTTCAAGTTGTAGAAGTCAGAACTGTGTGTGCACCATCCTTGCCCCAGAAGACATATAAATCGAAGTCCTGGGTTTATATAATATGATAAGTAAAGCGAAGTGCATCTCCTGGGCATTTCACTGAACTCATCCTAAACTTTAAATATATCTGCATATATCACATAAATACTAAATTGCTTAATTTCTCTCACAAAGATGCTACATGAAACAAGAATGCTACATTTAAGCTACATTTAAGATTTAAAAAGGCCCTGTTTTGGCATTGTTCAACTTAATAAAAGAGTACTTTGCATTAGTAAACAGTTAATGAGCAGTGATTATAAAGCTTTAAGAAGTGTCAAATACATTCTAGAAAACTCTAACTAAATTATGTATTCAAAGACCAGAAAACTCAAGAAAAAACCCTGTTATGGAAATCTATAGGGATTATGGAAATCTATAGGCATGACATGGGAAACATGCTGATCAAATGCTCATGTCTCCATCATGCAAACGGGTGGTTCTTATCATTCCAGAGACTGCTTATCACTTGAGGGCTCTTTGGCAAAGATTGTTCTTTGCATGATCAGTCTTCCAAGACCTTCACATTACTGAAACATCCAGCTATTTGATATTTGATATGCAATTTTCCATGCAAATGTAATGATCTTCATCTTTGGGTCTCTCATTTTAAATGTTTTGGAAACATCAAGCTGAAAAGCTAGAAAGCTGGAAAAAAAAAGAGTTCCAAATTTACCAGGGTAAATAAATGTAGGCTTATATCAAACATGTTTGACATTGACATGTTTGAGAAAATAAAGTGGCCATATTTATTCACATTGCTATCTTCTTTTCAGCACCCTGTGATAACCACATTTTTAAAATACCAACTCACTAAAAGCTCTCTAAATTCCAAATAAATGTTTAAAGAACATCAAAAATGCAACATAAAGTGAACATGGATGATCAAGAGAGCATTTTTCAAAAGTATTTATGATCAACAGAAACAAATTTCACAGAGATTTTTTTCTCATCAAAAAACTTTCAACCTACAAAACCAGAAGCACAATAGATTTCATTTCATGTTAGCATGAGCTGATTTGTATTGGTTTATTGAAATGACATGAAGTTTTTCTTTTCCCTCAGATCATCAATGTGTAAATGTGTCAGTGTGTCACAGGAGTCCCCTGGCAGCAGGCAGTTAACAAGAGATGTCTGTATGTAGTGCATTCCAAATGAGGTGTGAGCAACTTCACAATTGCAAAAGCAATTTCCTTTTAAAGACTCCATTTGGATCAGAAGCAAGTGCTTTATCATCCCATTAGAGATTTCTTGAGCATGTACAAGTCTTGAGCTGGTAAAGTCCTAAGCATGCAGATGGTCCTGCTGCCTATTCTGGAGTTTTTCTAACTTAGCCTACACAAATACTCAACAAAATTAGACATTGCTACCAGGGTAAAGATGAAACAATGACTCACTTGCTATGGGGAATAAAGGAAAACCACTCAGCATCATGAAGGATGATGTCCTGATTGCTGGATGTGAAGTAACCAGAAAACCATGCATAGTCACATCCAATTGCTCAAGCATAAATGTGAGGTTTAGAAATGACACAAATAAAGAAGTTCAGAAATAAGCAGTAGATGCACCATAAAATGCTCCTTACCACCTCATATGTTTCATATTCATTTTTTTGCACCTTCTTATCTTTTGTGGCCTGTGTTCATTCTGTATAAACTCAACAAAGCTAATTTGGCTGAAAGTCAAAGCTTTGGCTGGAGACAATGGAATCCCATTGGCCAAATACATTCTGATAGATGTGTCTACTTCACATGTCCAGCTCAACTGTCTTGATGATCAGTCTTTTCCAGAAATGCCAGCAAACTTTAATATCAGTGAATTTTTCATTCTAACTCCTGTGTAATGATCAGAATCCAGTATTTACTCTGAAGAAAATGAGGAAATAGTTTTGGATATGTAAGAATTATCTACATTTCTTGATACTAGAGCAAGTTTTTGTAGGTAACTATAAAAAAATTGATAGCAATCATGGAAAAAGTAAACTTGCTAAAACATCAGTCCTTATGTATCTCATATAGTAATTATTAAATAATCAGTATTTTTTTCAGAAGGATTTGTTGATATTGCCTCATTTTAACAACACCCATAGAGTTCTAGTACCCCAGTGGTATATGCCAAGCCAAGTTACCAATAAAAAAAAGTTAGACAAAATGTATTTAGCAGAGGAAGTAATTATCAAGATAACCTTCTACCTCCTACAAATAGTATTAAGGAATCTGGATGGCTTAGCTGAAGATGCAATAGTGATGCACATAAATATCTGTGACACAGGACACAAAATGATTTGACTCCCAGATAGCAGGTGGTGCAAGCTCTTGTTAGTGTTCTAACAGTTGAGAGATTGCTAACATTTTTTATCAGTGTCACGAAGTTATTTCATCATTCTCAAGTCTTTGTTTTGCTAGGCAAAATAAAAATAAAAATACACAGTACAATATGTCCCCACTCTAACACCTTTACATTAGTAAGATATGAGAGCTATGGGATTGATTTTCTGAAATGCACAGGAAATCTTTGAAATGAAACAATATTTTTAGAGAACTCATACAGATCTAAAGCCTGTGTGGCTGTCAGAAGCTGCTGAATAGAAAACCTAAGGAGTGCTCTGGGAAGGAAGGTAAAAGGTTTGGGAGTGTCATGTGAAAGTAACCCTGGATTTAATCAATGTTAGTCTGACCAGACAAGAGCTCTAACAAGTGAGCAGCGGTAACGTTTGCCTGGAACGCTCCTGCTGAGTCTCTTGACTTACTGAAGCAACTTACATTTTGTCCAACTGGATGTACTCAAAAATAGCTTTAAGGGAGAAAGGACACAGAGACAAATATTTTTGAGCTAGGATCCTCATAAACAGCCATCCCTGAGAGGAACTCAAATGAACACAGTCTACTTTGTTGTTATAAATAAAATGAAGCACCAACTAGAAAAGAGACATAGCATGTGGGCAGGATTGGTGGAGCAGGTTGGGAATGTTTCTGCTCATCATATCACACAATATGATACAGGGGCAGATGGAAATTTTACCTATTTGATTCTTTAATGTAAAATTATTTTTTACTTGTCAAAATTTTATCAAAAACTGAGTGGAAAGAACAGACTATTATTTTTAAAAGTAAACAAACAAACAAGACAGCTTTGATTTGCAATGAAAACAAACAGCAGTGAAAGGATAAGCTTTCATCATTTTGGAGACCTTGGCATTCTTGCAGATATATTCATGAATTAATCATTGAAAAACTTAAACTCAAAAGATCATGCATTTTCCAATGCAAGTAGTCTCTAAAGAGTACTCAAAATGGTTATTAAATTATAGTTCTTTAAACTCCTTGCATCAAGAATCTGTTTCACACACAGCTAACTGAAAGGATAGCTTGATGCTAAAGTCCCTGTGATCTTACAAAACCAAAGAAAATTGTGAGCAGGAACTAGCAGTATGTCACCATGTATAACAGTACTAAAGTCTGTTAACAAAACTACCATACACATAGTAAACAGCAGGAGTTTTGGAATGCCATGCAGCTTTTAAATTATTAGCACTAATTAGCTAAATCAAAAAAAGAGATCAGGAAACACATTAGAAGTGAAGACAAGTCTACCTGTATTGCTGTGTCAAAATTACATTTCCAAACAACCAATTAGTAAAGACAACCTTTCAGCCCAAGGAGCCATATGTAAAGTGGGACGGCTTCATTACAGTGGCTCCCTAATTAAAATGTAAAGGCTGCTGATCATTGCATAATTAAACAACATGTCATGTGGTTTCATCTGGCAATTGCAAGCAGCTAGGCCTGAAATCATTAATGACTAAGATGTCGTCTAAATGAGTCCAGAGACTGTAGAACTACATTCTGTCAGAATGGAGAGCATCCTATGGTCATTATGGAGATAATATCCTCCAAAGGGACTGCTCTGTACAAAATGCTGAAGTTCTTTCTCTTAAAATGACTTTGACTTTTTACATTCAGTTTTCTTACTAATTAGCCCAAAAGAAAAAGGCTAGCAGGGCTAATTAACTTCCAGCTACAGTAATCTAAATATGAAACTGAAGAACCAAAGATTTTCCCTGTGGATATTCTAAACGTTTTTCCTAAGTTAAAGCTCTGCTATTGAGAAAATATTTTTTAGGTAACCCTATGCCTTGATTGAGTATTCCTTATGTGGCTTCCCACTTTGCCCAAGGATCAAAAGCATTTGCAGCACCAGTTCTCTGTGTTCTGCATACCACAGACCATTCATCCAGCCTTCACAGGTGGTACACAGAGATATTAAAAACATAACGTGAATTTGTAGTTCCATTAATTTACTGGATAATTTTGAGGGAGGAAATTGTTTTGCAAAATAATAATCCCAGTCTCAAGAAAAGCATGTACTATGAAAACACACACATTCCCCAGTCCATGCTTTTGGAGTTTCAAAGTGTAATGGACAAAGCTACATGAGTTCAAGCTCCTTTGAAAAGCTCAAAAAAACAGCAGATGTGCTAAGTTTGTAACAGACATATCCTATCATCCTATCACTTTCACTCTGAGTGCAGCTGGAGTCTGACTCAGGTTTGGAAGTATTCTTTAAGTTATTCCCCAAATCAATAGAGATAGCAGCCATTATTCAGCATGGAGCTAAACACCAGACAGTAAATTTGCACATAATTTTAAACTGTAGAGTATAATTGGACATGATTTTTCTTCCTTATACTATTCATTTTTATCACCACAATGTACACTGAATTCTTTCTCTGGTAGGATCAGTCTGAGAGCTGGCTGCAGTTCAGTCAAACCCTGGCAGGCAAGCCTGTCCCTTCCCTGCTCCATGCAACCATTCTTTCAGTTTTGAATTTATCAATCATGTCAAAGATAATTATCCTACAAATAGATTAAAAATAAATAAATATAAAATCATGATGAACGTGGATAGGTTGCTTTTCCATATCACACAAATAAAACAGAATTTGGTTCTGTATCATAGTTCTTCAAGGACAGTGTCCCAAAAAACTTTTTAACGAAGTATCTTACTAACAGCACATTGAGTACAGAGAAATGTGGCAGCAAAATTCTCTCAGCAAAACCTCAAATGTGTTCATAGGCAACAGAAGTTCTTTTATTGAGAAGACTTGTTGCCCAGGAAGACAGTTTATTTCTGTTCTTTTTCACCAGAAAGCAAAGGCCTGAGACAAGTTTTTCTTCAACAAGCATCCTCTTAGATTCTTCACATCAGATGTGTTAACTGGTTTCAGTTAGAAGACATGGTGTTTCACACCACCTAACACAATATTGCAAATGGAATGCTGAACAAAACTGTGGTGAAAATAGTACTAAACTATAGGGATTCTAAAGAAATGAGTAGCCTACACTGTTCTGCTAATACCATGATGTCTTATGGAGTCTGAAAAAATCTCTGATACACAACTCTGCTGATGTTATTAGGGATGATAATTATCAGTGCAGACTCTTTAATTTGCAACAGTCAGTAAATGAGGAATTTATCAGCACATATATTTCCACAATATGTTGCGTCCTAGCTATGGTACAGGAAACACTGGAAGCTACAGGCAGAACTAAAATAATGGGACTGACACTGACAGTCACACTGGAAATGTTCACTCAAACTCTTGCAGTCCTTGAGGATATATCTGCACATTTTTGGAAGTGTGAATGTTTTTGTCCTGTTTTTATCTTCCCTGTAAATATCAAGTTCCACAAAATTTAGCCTCAGATATGGGTACTTCCTGCAGCTTCCTGTGGAATTAGGATCATGTGCTCGTTTTACCACAGAAGTGGTCATTCCCAAGGCCAGCTTTACCCTACCTACTCATATTCCTCTGTCTCCCATTCCCAGTCCACCCACAGATCACTCAAATTGCTGCTTAAATGACTCCTTTTTATTGCCTAATCTTGCAACAAGTTGGGGGTTTTTGCAATCAGAGTCACCTCAACTGCCAGGCTCTTGAATGCAGAGACATTGCTTTTGTAGGATGGGCTGGACATCCCAGAGAATGACATGTACAACATTCAACTCCAGCATTTCATGAATTAACATCTCTTAGAGCAGTCCACTATGGGCCACAAACAATGCTCTGGGAGCTCATGGGATCCTTCTGCTGTGCCAGTACTGTCCAAACCATTTTGGGTTTTTAGCTAGTAAGATGTATCTTCCCTTCAGGGCTCCAGCCAAACTTAATTACTTGGCTTACCCCCAGGCTGCAAACTGAGGCAGCTTCAAAATGAGGGTGGCTTATATTAACTATATTTTAATTACTGTCTTCTGCACCATAACAGTAATGGTGGTTCTGTTAATCAAGGGAAATGAATTTCCCTTCACTCAGGTCAGTAATAAGTCCATTTTGGACTTTCACAGGGAGAAATTCCTGCTAATTTTTTATAAGATATATATATCTGCTTTCTTAAAAATTAAGAACATCCATGGAAATCAGGAATCATAAGTCTGTAAACAAAAGATGCACCCAGATTTTCTACTATCTCCTGGCTGGTTACATTATAATTAGGAAATAAAAAGAGCTATTAATTGTCCTGGTCTGTAGAAATTCAAGCTTCTGTGCAGAGGACTACAGTTAAAAGCTGAAAATGGGCGCTGCCCTTATTCTTTCATGTTTTATTTTCAAACTCATTTTCACATTTTATTAAAATTCTTCAATGCAGATGTGGAGCTTCCTATGACTTTTTTAACTCCAGCTGAAGAACCATAAGCATATCCCATACTTTAGCTAAATGAAGCCTGTCAAACTAGAGGTCAAATTCATCCCAGCTATCTCAACACATAAAATAATTCCTAAATATCAATTTCAAGATCTTGCAGATAGAAAGACAAATAAAACAGACCTTCACAGTGTCATGAAAGTACAGAAGAAGGATTACAAGAATCTGTGAAGTCCAGAACCCTTTAAACAGTGCTGTTTGCTAAAAAGCATGACAGCATCAGAGAATGTTGAGAGAGTGATTCTGCTGCTCACTTTTCAAACATTCTGGACTATAGAAGACCAAAACAGATTTTTCTGTGCTTAATTTAGTGCTCAGTGTTAAGCAAATAGCTGTTTAACTGAACCTTCAAACTTCCTTTTTTAGAAACGGAAGATTTTTGTTTGAAAGAGGAAAATATTTAAGTTATTTGTGGCAGCATTTTTTAAGAAATACCTGCCCTCATTGCAGCTCTTATTCTGCTAGGCAGCATTAGCATCATATTTCTATCCCTGTTTTAATGCTCTGTGTTGGACTTAGGCCTGATCTTAAGGAATTACAGGTCAGACAGCATTGCCACTCAGAAATTGCTACTTCTAAGTACAATTTAATAAAATTTGAAGACAGCAAACTAATTAATCCCAGGTTGAAAATGTCAGCCAAAAATGAAAGAAGGTAAAGGAAGGAATATTGGAGTGATTATTTAAAAATTCAAAGTTGAATCTCCAGAGAGATGATGAAAGTCAGAAGGACAGCATAATTTCACATCCTAAATAATGTTTTCAAATAAAACAATTATCATGTAGGCATATATTGAGAAGACCCCAGCTCTCCACTGGCTAAGAAAGTTACTGAGTAGCAACCAGGTAAGATGCTTTGGAAGACTAAAGTAACTGTGAAAATGATCACAAGTAGAGCAAAATTCACCTGCATAATTTTTGTCATATTTTAGCCCTTGCTAAACTTCATTTTCTCCAACCCTGTATGCCAACTAACTGAGGGGGTTGAGGCTTGTATATTAACTAAGGATTAACTCATTTTTCCTCAGGTACTTGGGTAACTTTGACCCTTTTTTAAATTTTTTTTTTTAATAAGGTCTTGGCATTAAAACAAGTACATTAGAGGAGTTGAAAAGAGACAAAAATCTTCTCATAATATTCAGGTCAAGGTCCTTTTATGGAGTTTGCTGATTATATAACTCCATGTATTTTCATATTCTAGGACTACAGTGGGAAAAAAGGCTCAAGCCCATAACATCCTATACTTTCTGACAATCAGTAATATGATCCTGAGAATATGATTCAAAGTCCACAGAAATCAATAGCAGCCTTACTCCACTTGTAACATTTGTCATGATGCTCTTCAGTTATTCATCTAATGCAAGTGAATCAAGGAACAGAAGACAAACTTTGCAATTTTTATTTAGAAAAGTTCTGCCTGTACCCTTTTGCTATTTTCAAGCCACCTACCACCATGTTCGCCAAACCTGAAGCTGAAGAATTTTATCTGCAGCTGATTATTTCATTTTGAAAAAAGAGCTGGCTGTTCCAAAAAGTCTTGCAGAGGTACATGGAGACTGTCAACTCTTCAAATACAACTGAGACAAGAATAAACCTAGACATTTTAAATATCATTATTATAAATGTGCACTAAATTCAGTTGCTAATTGGATTAGAGTTTCATGGACTACATTTAAACTACAATCCTGACTATGCAGTTAACCTAGATATGAGGAGGTTTCCTAAAGTAAATCCATAAATTACTGTGCTTCTAATGATATATTCAGAGGTCTCTGCAAAACACTCAGTAATAAAAAAAAATTCTCTTATGGAAAATAGCTGCTGAACAATGATATCCACTGATACTGTAGCCTGCTATACCTCTTATTAGAAACCCCCTATTCTCTCCCACATTCATCCCCCTGTAGTATCCTGTGGAGCACCTCCAGTGCATCTAAGAAAGGGTAAAAGCTTTGGGTTAATAATTCATTATGAATAGTCTACATTTTCATGCAGTGTGTATCCAGGTGATGCTATGCTTCATATAAATTCAAATGTCAGCTTCAAAAAAAAAAGGAAAGAAAGAAGAAAGAGAGTCTTAGCTTTTGTTTTAAATGTGAACCCTGAAATAATTTATTCATGGTACCATAATAAACTGTCAGCTATCTTGACAACTAAAAATTAAGTGCCCTGTACTCCTTGGAAATTCCCAGAAATATTTTTTTTTGTTACAAAAAAGAATAGAGAGAAAAGACAACACATTGAAACCCACGGCCAGACTCCACATGTTCTGAAACTTCATTCAGATGCCACTGCTTAGGATCTGTAGAGCCCTTAAGTCATAACAACCTATCAGAAAAAAATCACCTGAAGTGATCTCAGCATACCTAAAAATGTTCAACTGTCGTTTTGAAGCAGTAATTCAAGTATTTAAACTCAGGAAAAAGAGTCTTGATGGAAAATACAAGGGGAAAAAGCATGTTAGGGGAAGAGAAAGTGCCTTAATTGGGTAGTTAGGAGTATTTGATAGGATTATAAAAAGGCAAAACTGTCAGAATGCAATTCTTCTACTGGCCATTGGCCAAAGCAGTGCAAATTTTAGAGGGAAGAATAAACCTCCACAATTATACAGCATCTCCCACACAACATAATTTTGAAACAATTCTCAGCATTTCAGTTTTATTTGAGTGAGAGGAACTTTTCGCTCATTTTATAGTTTCCCACTGAATTTCTTCATCATTTAACTCTTTGTCTATAAAAGGGAGTATATCCCAATGAAAAGCCACTGAAAGCAGCTGAATCAACACATATGTCTAGTGTGGACAAGCAAGTATTCTAATTGCACCAGAATTTATTCTTTTTTGAATCATTTCACTCTTGCAAAGTGCCTGTACCAGAAGCTGTATCAATTCAGGTACACCAATGACTCAGCTGCAGCTGAAGCAAATGTCCACCCCAGAAAAGCTCTGGAATGATTAGAGGTAACAGGTCAGCAGCAGCTCCCTGCTGTGAAACTTTAATTCATCTTCAGCTACCAAAGTGCTTCTCTTCTCTACATGAGCCAAAACTTTCTCTCTCCCCAAACTTTAACCCTCGATTTTTAAAGGCTAACCATTCTTCTGACCTAAAAACCCTGCTGTAAGTAAGGAGAAACTCACCAGGAAAGGAAGACAGAATGAAGATCCCAATACTGTTGAGCACTGTTGGGTTTATTTTCAAAAAGAAAAATCTTGCATTCCTTGATGTGAACATTGAAGAGCTGTCAGAACTACTATCCATCCAGTGGAAAGAGATTTCTACTTAGTAAAATGGAGGGTCTCATGATAGACCTTCATACCTGCTGCCTCTGACGAGTAAGGAAGCTTTTTTTTTTCCATGCTGGTAGCACACATCTCTAAATATTCTATCATTACAACTTCTGTATGCAACGGCACAGAGGAACACACAAGAAAAATTAGGTTATACATTCAGAGCTCAGAGCTACATTTCACTTGACCTTAGCTTTTAAGTGGCTACTGATAAATTGCTAATTTGTTGTTTTATATTCTATATATAGTTTATATAAAGATATAATATTATATATTCACTGTATATTATATATTACATACATATAATATTATAATATATATGCTATGTATTGATATATAGTATATTTAAAATGTATTTCTATTATATATATATGTACATATTATATATATGTCTCTCCTGTAGCCATTATGTGTCATGCATTTTGCTCATTGCTGCCTCAACTTTTTTATTTGATCAAATGAGAAAATATTTGAATTAAGAAAGCTGCTTTGAACTAAGTTTTTTACGTCCATATAATTTGTTACAATCCATTCTGAGAAAGAACAGGAAAGATGGAAGTCCAACAATGCAAATGTAGGACCAACACCTTCAGATCAGGATTTTTCTTTCCATTCCCTTCCCTTCTACTACCAGTATGACTTTCTCAATCAACTTGGCAAAGATACACAGACAGCAGAGAAGCAACAACAATGTTAGAATCACTTCTGTTAGGTCCACAGGCACAATTTCAAGCAGATGAAATCATAGAATCATAGTATTTTAGTTTAGAAAAGACCTCTAAGGCCAGTGAGTCAAACCATTAATCCAGCACTGCCAAGTCCATAACTAAGCCATGTCCCCAAGTGCCACATCTTTTAGATACCTCTGGGGACAGACTCCACCACATTGCTGGGCAGCCTGTTCCAATGCCTGACAACCCTTTCAGGGAAGAAATATTTCCTAATATCCAGCCTAAACCTCTCCTGGAATAACTTGAGGCTGACTCCTCTTGCCTCATCACCTGTCAATTGAGAGAAGAGGCTGACCCATACCTGGCTCCGCCCTTCTGAAAGGGAGTTGTGGGAAGTGAGAAGGTTCCCCCCTAAGCCACCTTTTCTCTGGGCTGAGCCCCCTGGCTTCCTCAACCACTCCTCTTGTGACTGACCCTTCAGACCCTTCACCAGCTTTGTTGCCCTTCTCTGGACCTGCTCCATCACCTCAGTGTCCTTCCTTTAGTGACGAACCCAAAAGTGAACACAGGATTTGAGGTGTGGCCTCACCAGGGGCCGATACAGGGGAAGAATCCCTGCCCTGGTCCTGCTGAGCACGCTATTGCTGATACAGGCCAGGTACCCTTGGCCTCCTTCATCCCCTGGGCACACCTGGCTCATGTTCAGCTCTTGTCAACCAGCTCTTGACCTCCAGGTCCTTTCCCACGGGGCACTTCCCAGCTGTGGGATCTCAGCACCTCAGGACTGAGGTGTCACCGAGACCACCCTTGGGGGGCTCGGGAGTCCTGGAATGTTGCCAGAAGTGTCTGGTGGCTGGACTTTGATCCTACACAGGAGACAACACCTGTATGAGGATAGGAGGGTTTCACCGGGGTGAATGGTGAAGGGATTGGTTAATTAGAGGGTGAGACACAGGGTTTAGGATTTATGCACAGGGGGGTTTAGAGAAGTAAGATGGAGGAATTGGGGCGTGTCCAGTCCTTCTTCTTCTTCTTCTTCTCCTCCATCTTCTGTGGTGATGGTGGCACTTTGGGATTGGTCACTACTAAAAGTGCACTGGGCAATAAGGGTGAAAGGTATTGGGGAAAAATGATAAATATTGTACACGTAACAATGGGTATAAAGATAGGTGGCTGTCCGGAGGGCGAGACAGTGTGCTCATGGCTGGCTGCTGAGCAGAGCTCTGTCGGGCTGAGAGAAAATCTTTTAGATAAACAATTAATAAACACCGAGACCGAGAAAAGAACTGAAGCCTCTTCTCGTCCTTTGATACGCGGCTGCCCCAAGGCCACCCCGGGCCTTTCCAGGCCCTCCAAACAGCCGAAAACCGGACACCCAGCCACTCTGCCCCAGCCTGCATCCCTGGATGGGGTTGTTGTGGACTTATTGAACCTCAGACCATTGGCCTTGGCCCATTGGTCCAGCCTGTCCCACTGCAGAGCCTTCCTACCCTCCAGCAGACCAGCACTGCTGCCCAGCGTGGTGTCACCTGCAAGGACACTGATGGTGCACTTGAAGCCCTTGCCCAGATCTTTGATACAGATATCAAACAGGAGTGGTCCCAACACTGCAGTCAGTTTTTACCCAGCAAACAGGGCGCCCATCCAAGCCACGAGCAGCCAGTTTCTCCAGGACAATGCTGTGGGAAACTGTGTCCAATGCTTTGCTTAAGCCCAGGAAGGCAATATCCACAGCCTTACCCTCATGTACTAAGTGGTCACCTTGTCACAGAAGGAGATCAAGTTACTCAAGCAGGAGCTGTCTTTCATAAACCCAGGGTGACTGGGCACAATCCCCTGGTGTCCTGCACGGGCCTGCACCTGCACTCAGGGTGATCTGCTCACAGCAGTCAGAGGAAATATCTGTGGGATTTTTTCCTATATTGTTTTATCATAACTGCACATTAAATATTAACAACTGCAAAAAGGACTGAGAAAAAGGCCTCTTGACTTATCCTGAGGATGGCTGTAAACTGGGAATTTTGACATTTTACAGTATATACCTCTTAACTGTACCACTTACAGGGGCAGGATAATGCACTTAAGTGACATGCAGTATCCTCACTTTTTTTATCCCTCACTGGAGATTTTAAGCCTCTAGATTGGACTTTCCAGACACAACAGTTCTGATAACAACATCAGATATTCCAAATTCAGGGGGGGATAGCTGGTGCACAGAAAGAGAACCTTTTTAAAAACTGATCAAACTCCAAGTGACAGATTATTATCACTAGCTGAAAAACACACTTTTGCCACAAGTGGAAGTTACCATCCCTTGATGTTCTAACCCTGTGAGAAGGATTACCAATCTTAGAATTTGGTATTTATTGCAAATATTTGATATGGTTTGTTGCAGTATGAATAACAGCTTAGTGCAATGCATTTTATTGGTTCACAAACAAGGAGCACACCCTTCAGCTCTCACACAGCTTCTGTGTTCTCAAATACAACAGCCCACTATTAAAAAATAAATTGCCTTTTTTAATGTCATATGTGTGACATTTGAAAAAACAAAAAGCACTTCCTTTCTTCTTTCCTTCTTCTGTGTCACTAGAACAATTTCTTCCCCCTCAACTCACATTTAAACACGTTCTACTCAACACAGCTGCAGTGTATGAAACTAGCATAAATGATGGTGTCTTCAATTCTTACTATTACATGTTCATTATCCAAAACAATTAAAACTTAAGGGAAATTACAAAGAATATCTGTGAAAGTCATGCTGCAGGAAGATTTTCAAAATTACTCTTGTAAGATTGTAAGGAGTGTAATTACTCTGACAATCCATCACTGTCTATTGTGTGTCATGAGATGCAGCTGTTACTGTTGGATTTGCAACATCCTGCACATCTCTTACCTGTAACAAGCCAGCAGGAGCTGAGCTCTTCCACTCAGTGCTCTTCTATTGAGAGCAAGCTCAGCCAAAAGACAACTCACATCAAACAAACTGGAGAAAATTCAAATACCAGCATATACTACAGACACTATGAGTCTCTTCAGTTGTCAAATATTTAAATTTATGAGCAGGATTGAAACTACCTTCAAACTAACCCTTGGAGCTATGAAGACCAAATACAGTGATTCCAGGCATGGAAATGATGCAATTACACACATGTTTTCTATATAAGCTTTCATGGGAAGAGTGCATAAATTGTTTGAGCTTCTTCATATATGTGGTTGAACTTCCTTTTTTCATTCAAAAATATTAATTCCAGACTGGAAAACCTATTTTACAATCCTTCCAAACAGCAGTACTCTTCCAAAATAGGATGACTTATATTTTTATTCAAGTTTTTCTGCCCTTTAACTTGCACACACTCTATAAATACTGAAAAATATTTTTATATGATTATTGCTATAATAAATACAGGTCCCAATATCAAAATACAAAGCCTGAGATGTGGGAGAGATTCAATGTTCTGGTCTTACCATGAGCCTGAATCATTCTACCTGAACAATCCTAAACCAAATCACTTATGAAATCAGCATATACCTCACACCCCATCCAAAATATTTGATGGGTCACCATCTTCTCCACATGGACATAAAGAGGAAGTACTCACAGTACACAATTAAAAACTTTTTTTTTTTTTGCTTGAAGAGCGTGGAGAGTTACGAACTTGCTATAAATTTGTTCTTCACTTACAAACCAAAAGGCAACCCAAACATTCAATGCAAATTAAAGTGCAGTGTTTTTCAAAGAAAGAAAAAAGTTAAAAATCTTTCACTTGAAATTAAGAAAAATTATAAATAACATATACATTATAGGTCAAGGCAAGGGCTACAGAAACAATTTATTTACATGCTGCTAGTTGTTTAATCATCTTTAAATTGCCTTTGAAAATTAAATTTTAAATGTTTTCCTGATCTCAGTTATTTTGCAAGTAAATATTATGCATATGAGTAGCTTGCTTGCTTTGCTTCCACATTTCATAAAGTTTCGATGCATTTAGACATTCCAGGATTTATGTTTACTGGTTTGAAATCTGTGTGAAGGAGCAAAGATTCTATGAAGTATAAAAATGAATTAATAAATCAACCAAAAAAAATGTTTGTACTGTTTAAAAACATAATCAGAGGTTAAAAAACTAAGCTAAGACAATAAGTAAATTAGATTTATGTCTTGCATGTAAAGATCACTGATATCTAAAGCTCACTTGTCTCAATTTATTTTAAGGAGAAGTGAGGGCAGTGGCACTCACAAAGAGTCTAAAAATAATAAATTACATCTTATTGCACCAAGTCAAAGGTTAAACTTATTATTGCTCACCACAGGCCAACCTTAACCCCAGGATTAATGCCATAAACAAAACGAAAATTCAGTTTGCACACATAATGCACGAGGTTAATGTCTCTGAAGAATTACAAAAGGGAAATGATGCCCCCTACTGCTCCCAGAAAATGTTTCTGTACAAACACAATATTTTGGTTCAAAGGGAATTATCATGTAAAACCAATGAACATGTATTTTCAAACTAACTAGTACTCATTAGCATGACATATGCCAAGGACAATTTATTTCTTCTTTGGACTTTAATTAAAATATATGAAGGGCCTTTCCTTGTGCAGGAAACTCTCAGGAGCACAAACAGCTAGAGAGGACCTATAATCTAAGTTGCTCAGGAGTTTCACATTTTGGTGAAGAAAATATGAAGATTAAATTCAATTTTTTTGTCTTGATGCACTTCTAATTACATCAAACTTCAAATAACTTTTATGTAGCAGTGATATTTTGCAAACAGCAAAGTTGATAGGATGGTGTTTGATGTCTGGGAGCAATTTGACACAATCCAGTAAAAGCTAACAAAGCCCATGCCATGCCTTGGGGTTGTGGAAGAGCACAGCTCAATTCCTAACCCAGTTTTATGTTCTGGTGTCACAGACACTGTTGTAATGGATTTCTTGGTGGGCAGGTAAAGTAACAAGGTTGTTGTTTGAAATACTTTTCAGGGAAAGAGAGCTCAACTGCTGAAGAGCTTTTACAGGTGTCTCATTTGTTCTGCTTTTAAGCCACAGCAGACCCAATGACATCAATACTGTTGTCTTGATTTCCACCAATGTAAGTGAAAAATAACCCCCAAATTCTTAAAGATATTGGACACACTGAACTTTTCTATTTCAAAGTAAACCATATAAATATTATTGGGTACATTGTTGCCATTGATCTGACCTTCAGCACCCTTGTGACTATTCCTAAACATATCTAATCTTAAAACTGCTACCACCTACCTTTGTTCAAGGCTTGTAGAGTGAAATGGCTGCAGTTCACAAGTTCTTATGCCACAAAAATAACCAAAATTAAATCAGTAAGCAAAGCTAATGAGCCGACATGAACAGGCATGCTTTTCTTATTACTAAGTCCTATTTTACAAATCTTACCATGGTTGATGTTATTTAGACAGTAGTACTGTGACCTTGCATGGATCATTTTCAGCTCAAAGCACAATGAAACACTGATACAAGAGGAACAATTTTACCTGATTCTTATGAGGATGCCTCTGCAGTAGAGCGTGAGAAATGAAAAAATTTTGTCGCTCATTGCCAGAGCACACAGAACTGAAATTGCAGCACCTGTATATTGGGAAACATTTGGTTAGAACCATTTCTGTTCATTCATAGTCACTTTACAACTCATTCAATAAGAGAAAAAATGTTCATGATGGTTTACTGTTTCAAAATGAACTGGACCCAAGACAGGTTCAGTGATGAGGTTTAGCAAAATAAAAATTCTATTCAAACTTGTAAGATTGTATGTCATAAACATATGTATCATGTTTTCCCAAGAGTATATTTTCAACTGAGTTCAGAAATCAGGTTCCATCCCAGATTTTTCTTTTTCTCTTTACTATTGATGGTTTCTAGCAGGAAGTTTGGCCCCCACAGTACTGCCTCAGTAACACTGGTTCAGGTTTGCAGCATGGCTATGCTCTTCTAATAAAAAAATAAACAATAATACAAATCTCCATGGATTAACTGGACTTAGAAGTAGATTTAAATAAATATATCATGTTCTAGGGTCAAAGGAGATGATTTTAAACCAGTCAAGAGTAGGTATTTTCCAGGGAGGAAATTCAAATAATGGCATTTTATTTCTAAGGAAAAATTGTATTTAACTGTACTAAAATAGAGCTCAAATGCCACTGGGATAGTCTTGACTTATACATATTGCTATATGCATGATGGGAGTGTGTTGGTTAAGGATTTAATAGTCTGGAGAAGGCTGCAAGCTGACAGAACAGCAATATGAAAAGGTGGATAACATGAATGACAGAGGTTTGAAAAAAATTTTCAGTCATATAAAGCAAATTACTTCCAACTTATTTTTCCTAAATATTGATGGAGGACTCTCCAATAAAATACTAATACTTATACTGGAATAAGCTAAAATGGGATGGTATCATCCTGAAAACATTTTACTGTTTTTCTACCACTGTGAAAGCAAGCACATAAATGGAGGCATCCCATTTCTCTAAATATGCTTTCTAAATGTTAAAGGGTTGAAGCAATTTCCAGAGGTCTCTGTCTAGAAAAAGCCTTCCACTGATATTTAACTGAACTGCCTTTGCTCTGAGACGTGCAATAAAATACACTGGAATAAAATGTAAATGCATCATTGCGCTTTATGTAAAGAAAATCAGCTTAATTTGCTTTTTCCACCACTATTACACAAGCCTAGCATGCCCAGTTGTTGTAACTAAAATTTTACAGACATTTTTAGAAATATTCTGATTTACATCATCAAGCCTTATTCTCACAGGAAGCCTGTGAGTCCAATTTTTGACTGCAGTGTTTTCATATACCCCTCAAGAGAGGATCAATTGCAGTGTAAATATATCAGAGACATCTTCACACACTAAGACAGTGTAGAAATCACTGCACAGAAAGTCTGGCCCAGCTTACTTTGCATACACAAAAGTTAAAAAATTTGCTGTATTCAGAGGGAACTCATCTGCAATTGAGGAAAAAATATTGTTCTATAGAAGAAAATATAAACCAAGTATTACCATACTGTTTCAGACATTAAAATAATACTGAAATTTAGGACCAGATTCTGGAAAACATTACTGAAGTAAATCAACATTTAGTCTGCTCAGCAGTCATACTGATAAGTCAGCAGGACCATACATTCAGGTGAATATTCACTTATCTTGGTCTAACCCTTATAACAGTTAGATTTTGTGCAAGTTATCTGCAAACTGACATCATTCAGACATAGATGTCTCTATACCCATTCTCACCCGCTTTGCACAAATAGAACAACAAAAAGCACATCACCCACAGTAAGGCTTACTACAGACTGCAGCTTTTAAAACATTAAAAAGCCATTGTAAGCACATCTTCAAAGCTCATCGCACCCCTTGTACCTTCAATTACTGGTGCAGCTTCACACCCACGCTGAAACTGAAGTGAACCTCCCAGAGCTCAGCTGTAAGGTCCTATCCTGTCAGCAGTCAGCCACCTAACAGGTACAGCACATTGCAATGCAAGCTCATTGCTCAGCAGTTAACCATACCTAGTGCTTTACAGAAAAAAAAAAAAAAAAAAGAAAATTAAATTCCAGTAGTCAGAGTAGTAGGAAAATGTTTATGAAAATTTTAAAAAAACCCAAACGCTTGGCTGCAAGAGTCATAAAAACTTAATGATGCTCAAGAGTCTCACTTTTGATAACCTATAAAAATTATTTGAAAGAGCTTTTTGAAATCCCTAGATTTTAGCAAGATTAGCAAGAATGCTGCTTTACATTTTTGTAGTTTGCAGAAACTTTGACAAAGTACTCTATTTTAAACTAAGTTCGAGTGGCACCTGAGCATGGCTCACTTTCTGCCCTGCTCAGAGGCAGCTGCATGGTGCTGCCACCCCTTCAGGCACCAGCTGGCATTTCTGCAAGTTGCTCAGAACTGTTCAATCCCCTCTCACAGTAAAGATTGTACTCTCAGGTTATCATTCGTTCTGTCAGTCATCCCAGTGAAGCTGCAATGTTTACTGTGTGACACAGCAGCCACACAGTGTGGAACCTTTAAAATTACAGGTAATAATAGAGCTAAATATTTACATTAGGAAAAAGCCCCACAAAACTGTCTCCTGGAACATTTCCCAGGCTAAATAACAGTCTTTGCCAATACACCTGCAGCTTTTTGTAACTAATTAAGAAACTTGAGCCAACACACTCAAAAAGCCTCAAAAAATCCCCAAATGCAGAGTCCAGTACTTGAAAAAAAATACTACCTACTTTCAATAACTGATGCATGTGTAATTGCAGTACTTTTGTCTTTTTCTCCTTTTATAAAGAATTATTTACAACAGGTTGTTTTGAAAGGAAATTGGAATAAAGGGAAGTAATTAATTCTAAAACTGAGGGATCGAATAAGTTTCAGTTATAGAAACTACTAATTACAGAACCTATATCTTGGTTCATTTTCAAAAAGTTGGCTTCTTGAGATGAAACTTGATGATCTAAAGGTTCATTAAGATGGCAGCATTGCAATAAATTCTCCAAAAGGGAAACCTTCATCACCTTCTTAGTCACCAGGGCTTCAATGTCTGTCACACCATAACTATAACTGGGGACTTGAACAAGATGTAAAAATTTGCCTCTATGAAGCATCTTAAATAATTCCATTTCAAACCATTTTTGGCTTTTTTCTCTGTAGTTCTGTAAGCAACAAAAAACCCAAAAGAAATTTAGTTTAAAAATACACAATTTCCTAATGAGAATTTAGCGTTGCCTTAAGTTTTAAGGCTATATTATACACAAAACTTGAGGGCTTTAGTCACATAATTTCTGTATATTTCCTTCTGAAACACATAGAATTTATTTGAGGTATCTCTCTTGGAATATGCTACTATTTGTGCTAAGACTGCAAATTAAAGCTTTTGCTATTCATATGAATGCAGGATACTTCCTATACCCTAGTATTTAAAGCCCACATCCTGCAAACAAATATTTAAATTTATGCATGCAAATAAGCCCACTGAAGACCATAATATTGATGATCAGAGCACCATCTGTAAAAGTGCATTCATTCATAGACTCCATAGCTCATTTACCCAGCACAGGTCTGAAAAACAGTTTGGAAATTTGTTTTCCTTATTGTTTCAACCAGTCCAGCTCCTGTTTCAAGCATGCAGCCCAAAACCAAACTACTCAGGAAGGTCCAGTTTCATAAAGTCACTCACACAACCAATTTTCAATTGCAGAAATTCTAACAAAGAGCAAGCAGTTGCACCAGGCAGCTGAAGCAAGCTATGGTGAAACATCAAAAAAACCCCACACGTATTTACACATCACCATTACAGTATTTCCCCAACAGTAATGCAAATAATAAACTTGGCATCAGCTCACATTCAGGAAAATCTCTAATACATCCTGCAGGTGTGCCAAGCCAAAAAGCAAGACCAGGCACTGGGTGTGTCAAATTCCTTCAACTGCTACCAGCAAAATATTGTACTTTTCCATCCCTAAAATAAACTTACAAGATACAACCAAAGATCCAGGAAAGTGAAACTTCCCCTGCAATTAAACAGAGTCTGCCACTTTGGATAATTTACTGCAAAATAAATTCCTCCCATAGGAGGAAAACAAAATCATTCTTTCTCAACAAATCCACTTTGTAAGCAGCTTATTGTAAGATGTCAGAGAATTTCCAGTGTTCTCATCCTAGCTCACATATAGGGTTTGTTCACCTGCATCTGTGCTTATGGCAAGAGGCTTGAAATTCATCCTAAGTATGAGGAAGATTAAGTTGAGACTGCAGTTCCAAAACAAACAAAAAAAATAGGTTAAAATATTATCATTTTTCTAGTCTGTATCACAACAATGTGAGGAAGAAAGTTCCAATTTGTTTTAATAATGGTCCCAGGTATATAACCATTAGTAAACCTTTTCCATAGCACCTTTTTCTCCACCTCAAAAGGGTTGTATTTGTCTTGAATGTCACAATGTCAGGTACTACCTAATCTCAGCAGGCTGGGCCACAGAACCACAGCAGCTCTCACTCATTGTGACCTCCCTGAGAGCAGCCTCAGAGCACTGTAATGCATTTGAATACAGATTTATCAGGAATATATCTAGAATTATACTCATACAATAAATTCAGCAGTGAAACCGTGCTTTATAACATACAGCATGGCAAAACAGGCAAGAAAATACCCAAAGCCCCAAGCATTATCCATATCATTTAGAAGTCAATGAGCCTTCTTTTATATGAGAGATTCCAAAAGACTGTGTTGATGAAAATAAATTTTCTTTCTGCTTTTGAATGATATTTTGTGTCACAAAATGCTGGAAATTTCATTTTTATTTGAAGTTCCTTGCTTAAAATATCGTTTTTAAGTAATAATAGCTAAAAGAAACGTTGGCTGCAGTGTCTGCGTTTTAACAGTGGATGGCACCAATCACCTCAGAAATTGCCTCCCTAAATGGTAGATTGCATGTTTGAACCTTGGAGCATAATTCTACGGGAAAGCAAAATGCAAATGTCTAAACAACAAAAACAGGAAAAAAAATATTGTCTTCAGGAAGCATCTTTCTTAAATATGACACTCCCTGTCAAAACCATCCTGTGCAGAATGAGTGTTAGTGTGCAAATGCAGCCTGTGTACACAGATTTATTTTTTTTTCATTTTACCAGTGTCACAGACAAATATTTTATTTGGCTCAAAGAATGACTTCAAATTCAGATTAGAAAGTGTATATAGGAGTATTTGGATATAAGCTTTTAGTGAGATTTTCCTATGGGCCAAGAACTGCAAACTGTCATTTGCTTAAAAAGTTCTAATAGGGATACAAGTGGCTTTATAAAAATGATATTTCATATTTCTGTATTAAGCCTTTCCTGGTTAAACATACAAGTAGATTAAAACAAAATATGTACATTTAAATGCACAACAATATATATTCTCCTTCTGAAGGCTGTATTTAAGGAACAGCTGCTAAAAATCTAACTTCAGTGATGCTAAAGAGATGGCCAAAAGAAGCAGGAATCAAATAGTTCCAAGGGGAACTTGGAAGACACTAACCTGTGTTTGGGATGGTATGAAAGGAGACATTTACTCCTTTGTACAACAGCTGGTCTGAATTGGCAGCTCCAGGCACTTAAAAATCAACAGCAGTCCCAGAAATACTTTTTAAGACCTAATCTCATCTTTCAGGTCTCTTTAACACCTTGGGGATGGGGTGGGGGGCGCTAAGTAAAAATGTGTCCTCTCTATTTTCCCAGCTATCAGAGCTAAATATCTGGGGATGGGAGCTACACTCCCGTCCCCTGCCATCAGAAGGGATAAAGCTTGCATTTATTTTTAAATTAAATCCAAGTAGGCAATACCAGAGCTGCCTGAGCCAAGAGTGTGTCACACCAAGGTTTCCCCGCCGGGCGGGCGGGAGCCTCTGGCTGTGGCCGCGGGGCGGGGAGCGGCCCCTCCGTGGGGCTGTGCCGGGCGGCAAGGGCGATGAGGGCTGCGGGGAGAGCCCACATTCTCCCGGGACACACAGAAAGGGACGAGAGGAGCCGAGGGGCGGGGAACAACCGGGAGGCGGGGACGGGGGGCCCGGGAGGCGGGGAGAGAGTGTTCGGGAGGCGGGGACAGCGAGGCCGTGCCGTGAGGGCTCTGTGCGGTTCCGGGCTCCTCAGCAGCAGAGGCGGGAGCCGGTGGAGAATGGAGGCCGAAGCCAAATCAGCTCCTGAAGCGGTCCTGCAGAGGGTGACAAAGCTGCTCAAGGGACTGGAGCATCTCTTACGGGGAAGAGCTGAGGGAGCTGGGCGTGTTCAGCCTCGGGAAGAGGCGACTGAGAGGGGACCTGATTAATGTGTACAAATATCTAAAGAGGGGGTGCCAGGAGGACGGACCAGGCTCTGCTGGGTGGTCTGATGCACAGGAAGTTCCGCCTGAATATGAGGAAGAATTTCTGTCCTGTGCAGTGGCTGCGCACTGGAACAGTTGCCCAGACAGGCTGTGCAGTGTGGAGCTGCCCCAGCCGGCCCGGGCGCGGTGCTGTGCCGCGTGCCCCGGGACGGCCCGAGCGGGCATCCTGTCCCGCCGTGGCCCCGCCCCGCGGCCCTCAGGGGGCGGTGCGGCCCCGCCCACACCGCGGAGGGGAGGGGCTAGGCGGGGCGGGGCCAGGCCGCCGGTGCTAACCATGGCGGCGCGGCTGCGGGTGGGCGCTGCCCGGCGCCGTCGCGGGCCGATGACGCGGGCGGTCGGTGCGGCGTTTCCCGGTGTCGCTGTTCCCGGTGCGATGGGATTGCGCGCCCCGCGCTGATGGCGGCCCGCCGGACACCGCACGGCTCCGCGCCGGAGCCCAGGGTGGATGAGTTCACCGTCCCCGCCGAGAAGAGCCGCCTCCTGGAGCGCAGCCGGGACCGCATCGAGGGCTTGTTCGAGGTGCGGCTGGCCGTGCTGGGGGCGCAGGGGGACTGGCGGCCCGCGCTGCGGCCGCCCAACGCCAGCGCCAGGATCTGGGTGCAGCTGGCGGGCTGCACGAAGGCCGTGAGCAGCGCCAAGGTACGGGGCCCGGCGGGGCGCTGGGGCCGGGGCAGCGGGGCTGGCGTGCGGAGGGGCCCGCCGGACCGGCACGGCCGGGCCCGCTGCTTGGAGGAAGAAGGGGTGGGGAAAAGTCGAGTGCCCCAGGAGGAAACAGAAACGGCGCTGCCTTGGCAGGTGGGTGTGTGCCCGGTGCCAGGGAGTCTCCCGCCGTGTTGACATAAGCGCAGGGAATAAAGCGAAACAACTCAGCTGGGAAGAGCGAAGTTCACGGACAGTGCGTTATGAAATAGCCCAGCCCGCAGCTGAGGGGGAGCGCCACTGGGGATGGGCCGAGGTTTGTTTTAAAGCCAGATTAAAATGTTTCGCTTTCCTTCTTCCTCCCGGAGACAAGAAATTCCTCGGAGTTGTTTGGGCGTTGCCATGTTTTGCCATACGGACTTCGCTTATTCTGTGGCATTTAGCGGCTCGTTGGCAAAGCTCTCACTAAAGCTTAAAGCATTTATTATTTCCTTCGTGGAAAAGTGGTCAGATCTGAACAGTTTCACCAGGCTGGAGCAGATAGTTCTCTTTTCAACCCAGCTGTGATGAGTTAAGAGAACTGTCTGTGCGGGTTGTGTCTCAGAGGGGGCAGCAGTTGCTGTAGTGGCTTCACGCGTGTTAAATGTCTTGCACAACTAAACTTTGGGGGGAGTTTCTCAGCAGTGATGCTGAAATTGATATTACTCATAATGAGCCTGGCAAGTACAGCTGTTGTGATGAGAAGTTTGATGTGAGCAGTAGCTGGGCTGAAGGTGCCTTTCCGGCCCAAAATCTCGATGTATGGGCGTTGGGCAGATCCATCCGGAGCATGTGTTTTGTGACTGATTTCAGACAAAAACTTGATTCCTTACCTGTGTCATACACGTGTTCCTCAACGTGTTCCTTCAACAGAAGGAGGCAGTTTGGGAAAAATAATACTATCTGAAAGAATAAATAATATACTGTATTGACTGAGTTTTAAACTCTTGACACATTTAAAACTACTATAAGGTAGTATAGTGAATTTACCTTTACCTGTAGTAGTTTACAGATGGCAGAAATAGCATTGGGATTATTTTTTTTTTTGTTGCTGTTGTTTTTTTTTTTTTTTCTTTTGCGTTTGGAAAATCTTGAACTTGAGGAACACAGAAGTATCTGGAGCCTGGAGTTTTCTCAGTCAGTAACAAAAACATAGGATGGCTGCTGACATTGTAAGCCTTAGGAAATGTACTTCGAAACTTTTTGGAAGTTCAGGTTTATGGACTAGGTAGAACTCTAGTGAAAGGCATTTATTCACAAAGAGTTCTCTTCGACCAAAGAGTAGGGATAGGAAAATAAATATCTTCTGAAAGTCTCTTAAACTGTTTGGTCTACAAATTTTGTTACCTGTTACTATCAGGTATAAACAAGAAAATATAAAAGAGCCTTCTGTGAGATCTATTTAAAAATAATTTTAGATATTGGTGTTTTATTTCTATTGTCCTGTTTACTGGTAGTGTTTACTTTCTGACATGACTTATGCTAAGTTTGCTTTGTTTTCTAATGTTTCTGTCCATTACTGACCTAGTAAAAACCAATTGGATATGTTGGTATTTCACAATTATTCACTCTGCTCTCTTTCTCCCCTTAGGAGTACATCAAGGGAGTGTGTGAACCTGAGCTAGAAGAAAAGGAGTACTACCCAAAGGACATGCACTGCATCTTCGTTGGTGCACAGAGCCTGTTTCTCAACAGCCTTATTCAGGATACCTGTGCTGATGTAACAGTGCTGGAAATGGGATTGCTCAGTATTAAGGGGGGTGCAGAAGCTGTTGTTATGGCACAAAGTCATGTGCAGCAGTTTGTGAAGCTTTTTGAGAATAATGAAAGTTTATTAAATGACAATGAATCAGAGATTAAAAAGCAGTTCAGACAATTTGTGGAAGCACATGCAGATAAGTATACAATGGATTTACTGATTTTGCCTAGTGCACTAAAAAGAGAGCTCCTGGCTCTCACCCAAACTGCTGTTTGTGAAGAGAAGACTGATATCATAGACCTCACAGGCTCTGACAGCCCACAGCAACTTGGACAGAACAGCACCTCCAGAGTCATTGCTGCAAACAGAGACGGAAGGGCAGGTGGGGAGGAAGCAAGAAGCAATGCTGGCACACCTGTAACTGAGCTGACAAAACAAATGGACACTGTGCTTTCTGATGCTTCTGAAACAAGATTTGTTCCCATAAAGGACCCTCTGTTAGAGGCAGTGGCTTTTAAAGAGAGGCAGTCATGTAAAAGAAGGTCCTCTGATGAGGAGGAAAGGCTCCCTAAAAAGCATTTCTCTTTGGAAAAGGATCCACAAGTGAAATCTGCTTTACACAAGAATCCTTCAGACCCTGATGCAGTTATTGATCTGGTTTTGGATAGCTGCATTGAATCAGATGGTCCTACTTACTGCCTTAAAGAAGGTGATGCTCTCACTGAGGAAATGGAATATAAGATTCTTGTGAACTTTTTCAGAACCATGGGATATTCCCAAAATATTGTAGAAAAGGTGATCGGTATCCTAGGACAATCTACGGAACCGTTACTACTGCTAGAAGAAATTGAAAAGGAAAATTTGAAGTTTAAAAAAGAGCATGAGCAGTCGTCTCAAAAGCCTGTAAGAACTGTAAGTCTTCCTTTAGGAAATAATGTAAATAATTCACAAAAGCTAGAAGACAAAGGCGTTTCTGGGAATAAAAGTCCACTTAAATCCAGCCATACTTCAAAGGAGACAAAAAATGAATATCACCAAGTGAGAGGTGCTTCAGACACACAAGTTGGTGCAGAAGATAAAATGCATAGATTGGTATGCAAATCTTCTCCTCCTCCCAGCAAAAATTCAGTTGTGTGCTATAAACAGAGAGATGTTTATGGCCCTGGTAAGAATCAGAACCCAAGGTTAAGCAGTGTAGAAACTGACAGTGGGGTGACTTCCAGCACTGTGCACGCCAGAGCTCTAAAAGATGTTGGCTTTGTAGCCAGGGGGAGCTCAGATGTGCAGCAAATCTCAAGTAAGAGTAAAACTGCATTTCAGCAAAAAACTGCAGGGCCCTCAACTGTACAGAACAGCCAGCCTGGTTCTGAGGAGCAGCTGGGACACTGCAGCTCTTCCCAAGCCAGGCCTCTCCACCAGCGCCTTTCCCAAACCTCGCATTGTGACAATCCTGGCCCAGACCGGTTATTGTCTTCACAAAAACACCCTTCAAATCCAGACAGAGACACAATGGGACCACATCCAGATCATTCAGTTACTGGAGTTCAAAGATTTTTGGACTCTCTGAAGAAGCCATACAAACTGGAGTTGATAAATGAGCCTGGAAAACCATATTTAAAACATATAATTATTGATGGAAGCAATGTTGCAATTTCGTAAGTATTTTTCTTTTCAGCTATCCTTTTATTAACAGTTCACTGAACTTTCAGATTAAATGGGGGCTAAGAGGTTGCAGTGGCATGTGTTAAGGTTTTGCTAGCTAGGTTTTTGTGTGCATGTACACAGTTGTGCCATTTCAGTGTAACCTGATTTGAATCACCAGTGTTCAGCTCAATGTAACACTGCAGTCAGAAGTAATCTCAGGGCAAGCTTTGCTCTGTTGCAATCAGTGTTATGCATGAAGTTTAATTTGCTTTGCCAGTGCCTAACAACGAGGCTAAATTATTGTCAACTTAAGTGGTTTGGGGGAATTTTTTGTGCTCTTAACATTTTGTAGTCTTAAAGTGGAGGTTCTTATCTAATAGTGACATATTTCTCATCCAACAGCATTGCTTGGATCCTGTTATGCTTTGCAAATGTGTATATGTATATTTACCAATTCTGAATGTGCATTGCTGAAGTTCCAATATTTCCTTCATGCACCCTGGTGGATTGGCTGCACATACCTCACATTGGAGTAGGGCATAGTAGCTGGGTGCTACTGACATAGAGTCCCCAAAAAGGCTATATAACATCTGGTGTCTCCCACCCAACCAAATGAAAACTGGTTATGAGACATAAAGGACAGAGCTGCCTCAAAACAGCAGAACCATTGAGATATTCAAATGTCCTACTAAATAACCAATGCTTGGGGGGCTGTTGGTTTGATCATGGAGGTAATTCTGCAGCTTCCCTCTGGCTAAATAATGCCTCATTTGTTTCTTGCATTTCATAAAGAGAAGAGTTGTTTGCAAAATTGCTTTGAATTCTTCTCAGTTTTACTGCTCAATACCTTGAGAACTGCTTCCATGCCTGTGCTGGTTCAGGGTTCTTTTGCCCCCCTTTTTTGATGGGGCTGTGGGTATTAATGCATCACCCACATGCTTAGACTAATGCTGTATGGCTTCCTGAATCAGTGCTTGCCTCATAAGTCTAGAAAGCTGCAAAAGCTGTAGAATATTTTCGTTTTACATGTGCAGCATGTTAATCTGTTATCACATTGTCTCAGGGTGCCTGTGGAATGAGAGAATGCCCAGAGTTTACCCTAGCTACTAACAAGTAATTTTTTTTAATTGCCCGGTTTTGTATGCTGAAAACAGGCCTTTTGAAGGCAGACTGCAATATCCAGTTGTTGGATCATTGAATTTTATTAAAATGTAGAAGAAACTCAGAATGAAAGAATAATTGAATGGAATTATATCTTCCTAGGATAGTTTGTAAATAATATGTATTTGTGGTGGTGCATCCAATCAGAAACATCACATGCCCAAACAAGGTGGGAAGCAAAGGGTAAACAATTATCCTTTGAAGCCTTGGTCAACTGTTTACCTGAATCATAGCCCAGGTGGAGGGGCACCATTGCTCCTACATTTTGGGAAAGAAAGCCCAGGAGTTACTGGGTTGGGTTGTGGCCAGGGGGACCCTTCCTGCTGGCTGAAGTCAGTCCTCCTGTGGCCCTGTAGCCAGCAATCCTGAGTGAGGCCCTGTGAGCTCTCCTGGGGCTCAGCAGCTGTGCCAGCACCTCCCTGGAGTGGGACACTGCTCAGAGCTCCCAAATCCTCACCTTTGTCATACTCAGGGACTGTTCCTGGTGTCAGAGCTCCCACACACCTCTCCACACTTCCTGAGGTGTGACCCTTGTCGGTTGGGAAATGCAAAGGGACTTGCTGGGAGCATTTCACCCTGAGTGGAATTTGTTGATGAGTTCCTTTAGGCTCAGGGAATTAGGTGTTCACATTGTGTACCTGTGTGTGTGTACTGATCATGGTATGAATGGTACTGCCTCAAATCTACCATTAACTCATTGTTACCACTACAGCCAGCCCTATGGAATAGCTTTGTCAATGTCAAAGTACTCCATGATTAAGTGCTGCTAAACCCTTTTGCACCTTTATCTTGGCATCCATTTGCTTTGCACCCTCACCCCCTTCTGCATTCCTGGCTTCTGTGTAAATCAGTGCAAACTGATTCTAATTTGATCTTTGTATGCCTTAACCTGTGCAGTGAATAATGAACTTACTCCTCACAAGTTCACAAGAGTGAATGTTGCCTCCAAACTGTGTGAAGCCATATTTTCACAAATTCACATCAAACCGTGCCTTTGGTGATACCTTTGACAGTGTTTCTTTAAGTAGCCAAACCACTCATTTGTAACAGTATTTACTTTAGTCACAAACCAAAGGGAACCAAAGGGAAAGTGTTACATGACCCAGAAAGCAACCTGCTCTTTGCTGCTTTGTGCTGCTTGTGATCATCTTTTGTTTAATTTAGGAAATACCTTTGTAGGGTCTTCACAGGATTTTAAAGAACTGAGACAGGCAAAGGCAGTATTCGCAATGGCATTTGGAGAACAGATGCAGACTTTGAGATGGAGATCTTGAAAAGATCATCTTGCTGTGGTGATTTGCTGTCCCTTCAGGTGTTTGTCTAACTCAGTTAAAACACTTCTAATTTAATTTAGTTTAGCGGTGACATATTTTTTCATGTTATAGCTTACATTAATTCTACATGTTATTTGATGAAGCTGCTTCTATTTGCATGCTTTTTTAAGTTGTAGCAGAGCAGAATTTTGTGAACATTCAGGACAAATTGGCAGCTCTTGTATGCCTTATGTCCCATAAGGTATACAAAGAGTAACTCTTCTGTGAAAATTGCCTTTTGTTTTTGACTGTTCTTGACACCAAGAATGCTTAATTTTATTAAGGGCAAGTGTGGCATAATATTTTTTTTCCTCTGGAAATTCTGTTAGTAAGTCAGATTTTTTTGCCTTTTGTATTTCAGCTATGGCTTATTCATTTTTCTGCCTTTCTACGTAAAGAATTCCTCTTGAAATTCAGAGGACCTTAATAGATTTACATTTTGATAAGCATATTTTTTACAGAATTGACAAAACTAGAAAAGGATAAATGAATGCTACTAAAGGCTGAGTAAAATATTTCCATGGAAATCCTTTAATGACCATTATATTGGGAAGATTTCTTGGTAGGTTAAATTAGAGTTTAAAGATAGGATTCTGTTCAAAACTGACAGGGCATACTATTAGGGTTAATAATAAGCACTTGCCTATTATTTGGGAGACTGGTTTAAAAAAGGAATACCACTTGCTCACTTATTGTTAAAAGTACTTTGTAGTGATTTGGCATCTAATTCAAAACATAGATTATACACTATTTTGCAAGACATGCTTTGGCTGTTCATGCCATCAGTGCTCAATCAGTGTGTCTTTTCTAGGGAATCATATCTTTGTTTTGTCTAAGTGTGGCCTCTCTGGAAATGCTGGAGCCTGGTTAGACAGTTAATTGTGCCATGTGTTCAACAGGCAAATAGGGTCGCTGGGATAATTCCAGTTGGGAAGGGCCTCACAAGGTCATCAATTGAAATCTTTGTGTCCCCTCATTTTAGGCAGTTGCTGGTTTTTCTGGAAAGTCACTTAAGAGACTTGTAAAAACAGATAATGCATATCTTATCTTTTTTAATTGAGAAAAAGATTAATGCCAAAATACAATGTTTTGAAAATGTTTCTCCAAAGAAATGTCATTATTTTGCTTCAGAGCAATTGTTCAGACTGTTGAAATGAAGAGAGAGAGGAGGCCCTAGTGGTTTCCAGAGAGCTGTTCAGATGCAATGCTTGGTAATCAGTCGAACCAAAGGTGTTCTATTTTGTAGTAGGACTGTATTTGAAACTACTACAATATTGGATTATTATCGTTTTAATCTATACTCAATAGAGCTCAGAAACCATCACTATGGGCCTCTTTTTTAAAGCTAAAACTGCTTCTGATTGTTGTGCCCAGGAAACTGAAAGGAGACTGAGCTATGAAGTTGCAAAGTGATGTATTTGATATCTTCTGCTGAAGAGCTCTTTCCATTTAAAACATTCCTTCTCTTTAACACCATCTGCCTTTTCTTTTCCCGAGGCTCTGTGTGAGACTTTCAGCTTCACTTTGCAAGGTTTTGTTCCATTTTCTTTGTTTTCCTGGTAGTAAAACCCTAGTGAATTTAATCTCCCTTCTTTTTGTTTCACTCTCAGTCATGGTCTGAGGAAATTCTTCTCCTGTCGGGGAATTGCAATAGCTGTTGACTACTTTTGGAAACGTGGCCACCGAAATATTACTGTGTTTGTTCCACAGTGGAGAACAAGACGTGACCCTTCCATTACAGGTGAGGGACATTTCCTAATGTTTCCTGAATTAAAGCAGACTGTAACTTTTTCTTTGGGACTTCTGTGAAGAATAAATGGAGAAGAAATGATTCATCAAATATTGAGCAGGAGCAATCTGGCTGCTCAGCGTGAATAATTGGGTTTGCATACCCAGTGTGAGAGATCCTGAAATGCTCTTTAGGCTACCAGGTGTGCCATCAGTGGAGACCTTTTTGGGTTGGTTTTTGTTTGCTCTTTAATTTCTAGTTTTGACCTCCCTTTTCTCCATTTTTATATGAGCAATTCTTCACCTATCAATGACATTTCTCTAGCTTAATTGGTGCAAAAATAGCCCATCTTCTCTCTGGTAATTTTATCTCAAACTAATTGTCAAATCATGTTTTAACAGAGCAGAATTTCTTAACGCAGCTCGAGGATGTTGGAATATTGTCTTTAACCCCTGCAAGGATGGTTTTAGGAGCAAGAATTGCTGCTCATGATGACAGGTACAGAATATGTGTAGTTTTAAAGTCTTTTTGAACATCTGACTAATGGTTGTAAGAGCTCAATATTTCATGAGCAGTTCTGTTAGCTTGTTCTGCAACCTTTCTAGACAGAGCTAAGCATCCAACTTAAGACTGAATTTTACATCTGTTGCATTATTTCACTGTTGTAGGAAACACTATTATGTATTCAGAAAGTCATGGAGAACTACAAATTTTCATGACAATTTAAAAAAAAAGGCTATCTGAAGAAATTAATCCTCCAGTAATGTTTTTATGCTTTCCTGGTCATCATTCTATCCCTGAACTGCCCTTTATTCTTGGGGCATAAATCAGCTGCTGATCAGAGAGCATTTAGCTCCATTTTCTTCTTGATGCCACATTGGTGCACAGACCTTGCTGTGTGTTTGGAGCAGTGTATTTGTAACAATGCATAAGCCAGTGAACCTCCAAGTTAATTTGACCACCAAAGAGCAACTTTAAAATGTGGGGATCATCTGTCAGTGAACAAGACACAGTAAGCTTTAGCAGTCTGTGGCAGTTTCCTAGTACTTCATTAATGTTTTATATATACCCAGCCTTTCATAAGAAATGCTCTGGCAGTGCAGTTGAAATTACTGTGGAAATAAGTGGTATGATAACATATTTGCATTTTTGTTAAAAGCATGCACTTTCCTTCTAAAGGACACCATCCATTATCTTGTGGATAAAATTGATTCTAGTGGCAAAAAATGTATTTTCAGAGACATTATAAAAGAAAGCAAACATTTTTTTTCTTAATGAATCAGTAGTTGCTTTGTCATAGTTTAACAGAAGGATTTTTAAGAGGTTGACAGAGCAAACAACTAACATGCAGAACACTGACTTGCAGAACACAGTCGTTAATGCTAAGCAAAAAAAGTATGACAATGAGTTTGTGTTGGATTGTTTAATAAATACTTTACTGCATAAAGCATGCCATTTACCTGTGCAGATATTTAGATCATGGGGTTTGGGGGCTTTTGTTTGTGTGGGTTTGTTTGGTTTGGTTTTTTAATGGGGAAGAAAACATCCCATGAAAACTCTGCTGCACTAAATAAGTGCATGCTACCCAAAACATTGCTGTAAGTTTAAGGCTGGCAAAAACAGTCATTTCCTGGTAATGAAGGTGCTTGTTTTCATGCAAGTAGATTACTTTGGGATGATGAAATGTTTAGTTTTTTTAAGCCTTTGGATTGTTTTCAGCAAAGCAAGCTATCTTAGTGATCTTTGAAATTAATTTTACAGATTTTTGTTACACCTTGCTGCTAAAACTGGAGGTGTTATTGTGACTAATGATAACTTCAGAGAATTTGTGACAGAATCATTTGCCTGGAGAGAAATTATTCAAAAAAGGTAATTATTGAATTTCTGTGAAGTCTTAAAAGGATGTCTGTCCTTGCAGTTGTAGGCATTCTACCTACATGTGGGATTTTGCTATCTGTCATTAATCTGTCATGCAATTCTGGTAGATCCAAATAAAGTACTCTGTGACTCACTGTGGTGATTCATGGCCTTACAGTCATGTGCTGAGTAGTCCAATATCCTTGTTATTCATGTATTCTGTCACGTATGAGTGTTAATTGCTCTCACAAGCAGTAGCTTGGTGTAACAGCACGTGTGTCACTTTGAAGGTCAGTGTTGGATCTCGTTTGAGCAGTCCACTTTCACAGCCTCTCTTGTCTGAAAGCTCATTTTTTTCAAGGAGACATGATAGCTGATGAGGATGTAGTGTCACTTTTAATTATTCAGAATCAGTCACTCTTTACTCAAGTGGGACAGACTGGCATAGCTAAACAAAATTAACACTTGTAGCATATCCATGTAGCCATTTCCTTGCAAGTGTTTTTCTTTGGGTTCAGATAAGTTCACTTAGTTATCAAATATCCCTGCTTCATCTTGTGCACTCGTTTCTGCTTGTTTCTTCTTGTTTGTTGGGTTTGGGTGTTTGGGATTTTTTTTTCCAGTTTCAGTTAAATCAGGTTATTTTACTGCTGAGGTGTGATCTGTTAGTAAAATTCCCCACTAATCCCTCAGTGTCCCTGACATTTTCTGAAGGTACATCTGTTACAGTGGCTGGGGTCAGTATAGCTCTAATGAAATAAGGAGCTAAAAACTTGTCCTGGATTCTCACAGTATGGCTGTGAGACCATGGAGTTGATGCTGGCTAATCATGTAGGCATTTACATCATTTCTTGAGTGAATTCTATCCAAGTCAGGTTCTGTTCTTCCACAGAACTTTAGCAAGTATACTCGATGTGGCATCTTGAGTCTGTGGTTTTTTAAGAGCTTATGTTAACATCTGCTATTAGTTTTACTTCTGGGGAAATTCCACTGTACCAAATCTTCTCCTTACAGACAAATTTCACTTGAACTCGATTTGTTTGGTTTTTTTAATACAGATTTCTACCTGTTCCAAAGTGATTCCAGAAAACAAGTTTTGTGTCTTAACTGTAAGCATTTAATGCTGTATTTGCTAGTTGTGTGGCTTTCTGCCAACATAGGCATTTCAGCTACATGACTGAAGATCCTTGCAAGGAAAAGGAGCTAGAACAACCAAAAATTTCTGATCACCTGAAAAATTCCACCATAGTCTTGTTGCAAATCTTCAGTCATAAAACAGTTGCTGTAAAAAAAAAAAAGGGGGAAAAGCTGTGTTCTGCAGTGTAATAGGGAGAGTTCACAGCTCCCATGGGATTATTTTGACAGGGAATGCTGGTTGTGTCTTAGGTGGGTTTACTAATTAGTCTTTAGGGACTCCTCATGTGCTGTCTGCTCTAAGGAAATTCATCCTGTGCTACAAAGGTGAAGGACAACAAGGGTGAAATACCTTGTTATTTAAAAGAACTCTCTTGCAGGTTGCTCCAGTACACTTTTGCTGGTGACATATTTATGGTTCCTGATGATCCTTTGGGAAGAAATGGACCCAGATTAGATGACTTCCTTCGAAGTGAAGGCTATTCTAGGTATAAACACTGTTTTCACTTTTGTTTGACACAGTTATTTCACATTTGAAATAAGCTGTTCTCCTGCTTCACTCACACACCTGTAGAGCACAGTCAAGTTAAGCAGGAACACTGTAGCATGTAGCAGTTTAACAAAAAAAAAAAAAAAAAACAAAAAACACATTTTTCCTGTTACTTCAGTTCCTTCAGAAACTGCTGGTGACATTTGCCTCTGAGAGCTCTCTGAGAACTGAGATAAGTATGACAAAAGCTTCTTCTGAGATTTGTCTCTGGTGGCTTTCATGCACGGGTGTGTTAACAGCCCCCAGAGGTGCCAGCGGTGGGTGTGCGGTGTTAATTGCTCTGATGTTATCTACCACACCTTGGTTGGAAACGTCTTCATAGTGGGACAATAGGTGCTACAAACACTCAGGTTTTCTGCTATTGGGAGACATTTCACCTCAAGGCTGAGGGTACCTTGCTGTTGTCAAAACAATTTTTGTGGCATTGTTATTAAATCTTTGAGTAATAATTATAACTGTTAATGAACATAAATTGTTCGTTTACGATTAATGTACTTTTTAAATGTGCACGTATTCAAACTATGAATTTGCTTTGCATGAACTGCCAAGATTTGAGGATTAGTTTGCTCTTTAGCAAAAGAAAATAGTATTCTGTTCTTTCACCAGTTTGGGAATTAGAAGTGCTAAGAATTCTGAGGCGTAGTGAGAGGGCTTTTAAAAACAAGTGAGGTAACTTTAAAATTATCGATGGAAAAGGCAAGCTGTTCTTAAGGATTAATACAAAGAATAAGCAAGAATCTCATCTATTGTGAACATGTGAGGAAAGTTATACCATAGATTACAAGCTGATTTGAAAATAAGTGTATTCACATTGAAAAAGCAAGTGCAGTGCTAGGACTCCAGAAGGAAATGCTGAGTGTTCAAGCTCTTGTACAAAACCTTTGAGAAGAACACTGTGCTTTACCTGCCTGTGTCTGAGAGAAATAAAATGAAAACAGAGTGTTCTGAGGTAGGTGAGTGTGATGATTGTAGAAATGGATTCTTTTGAAAAGACCGCAGAAAAGCTTGGTTTCATATCTGTAAATTTGGAACTGGAACTAGGTTTGAGTGTTTGTTTTGGGGTTGGGCTGGTGGGGGGGGGGGGACCAGGAAGAGCAGAGAAAAGCTGCCAGTGAAAAAGAGTTAATTTTATTCCTTCCTTGTGACTTTTTTACACTATTTAAATGATGCAGAAAGCATAAATGGCACCAGGAACTGCATCAGAAACTGACAGAATCTTCAGCAATTAGAAAACCTTTCCACACTGAGTAACTAGAGGTGTCATAACCCAAATGCTTTTAAAATAGAGCTCTGTAATTTAGGTACTGTTTCCCTTGGTGGTAGGAAACTAGACTGTAACATTGAGTTCCACTTCACATTTCTCTGGTATCTGCTGGCGTCTGAAGTAGACTGACCTTTATATTTTGTAGTGCTAGCAGCGCACAGATTAGCATTACTTTTTCAAGTTTGAAATAAAATTGCAATAATTAAGAGTATTCAAGTCCTGAGACTGCTAAAACAACTTCATTGCCCTGTTAAGGATACCATACAAGGGAAACAAGGCCTTGATCTAAATATGAGCATGGCTCAGTCCAGAGCAAAAGTACATGAGGAATTGTCTTGTGAAGCAGTCTTGGAACTGGTCTGTCAGCATTTTCACATGTTCCATGTCAGTGTACATGTATTCAATTTATCTTTTTATCTATACCTTCATAAAATTTTCTGTAATCTGACAAGTAAAGGACTCACAGCATACTGAGGCTATTCCTGGGTGATATGAATGTTAATTGTGCTGGATTCATATTGAGAACTGTTATACCCTGTTTTGTTTCACTTTGAAAGAATGCTTGTCATTTGATTCCAGTCAGTAACTGGCTGAGCAGCGGGGATGTTTAAGTTATACACATTTGTCTTTTCTCTCTCTCGTGTACAGAGAGAACTGCAGCTAGAATGTCCTTTAGCTTCATTAATTAAAATTTTTATTTTGTTGCACAGAGATTCCTGGTCAACACACAAGGCTTTACAGAGCAGTGGACAATATTATTCTGAGACACCCTCTTTCCTCCCCAGAGTGAGCAGTAGCAGTCAACAGCCTGGAGGCAGAGTGCATGATGATCGTTCATCCCCATTGCTTCCATGGGAAGAAAACACAGAGCCTTGTCCAGCAATTCCCCCACAGAGATCTCCCTCAGAAACAGCCCAGCTAAGAGAAGCCCTGATCAGAATTTTTCCTGACTATGATCAAAGGCAGAAGATTGATCAAATACTATCTAATCATCCATTCATGAGAGATCTTAATGCACTATCTGCCATGGTGCTTGACTGAATGCTTCCACAGCTTTATATCACAACTGCTCTGACTAACAATTATCAATGTGAAGAAAAGTGTCGCTCTTTTATGTTACTTTGTGAATATTAAATACCTAATTTTATTTGTATAAACAAAGATATTTTTGTGTATGTTCTGTTGCTAATAGATGCCAGGTTTTGGTAAATTAAAAACTGCTGCTACAACAGATTTTTAGTAATATTTTCTATGGGGAAAAAAAAGTCTTCTGCTTCACTGGAATTGCTTGTTAAAGCAGTTGCAGTACTTCCTTTTGAGCAGTGTTAGTACTTTTTGCAGAACCCTTTTCCTGGAAGGCAGAATTCCCGTCGTTTGGAGACCCGCGCGTGGGAGCAGCTGCCAGCAGGTGGCGGCCGTGGGTCCGTGAGGAGCCCGCGAAGGGCGTGAAAATCCAAGGAAATCCATTTGCTCCTTCAGGCTGGGAGTGCGGTGCGGGGCAGTTAGAAGAGAAGGTTTGAGTTCACAGCTCTCATCGGGAGAAGGTGTTTTGAATTCTTTAAAAGATCTGAAATCTACACTTGTTTTTAAATTGGAAATTATCTTGACTATTAGCGTTCTTTCAGGATAGTTTAAATATCTTTAACAATTGCACTGATTCCTTGTCTGTTCTAAGTGTGAATGGTGTGATGTTAACACAATGAGACACTGTCTGTATAGAAATGGCTTTTTTGTGCCGACCTTCAAGCTGTAGTCAGCTCCACCCCTTTAGATCTGTTCTGGGATTTATCCCAAAAAGTAAGGGGCGAAAAGGAAGATAATTTATAAAAGCTGACCAACAGGACCACTTTCTAGAGCAGAGCAAAGTTAAGGTTGTCTATATCTCTGTACACACTTAAGTCCTTCCTTTTAACCAGTCTCTGGTGTCAAGTGTTCAAAGTGAGTAAAATCAAATTAGGCTGTAAAGACAACTTGGGCTCCAGAGCCTACATTCAACTTCTGGTGTATTGAGCCTTACCCTGAAGCATTAGTGGCTTTCTCTCCAATTCCATGGGGTCTGAAGTCAGTCTTTGTTTATGTGCAAAAGAACTGAAATATACTTGAGGAATTGGGGCTTTTGAAAGACTGTTTGAAAGATTTCTTTGCATGGCCCTTTCACGTTTTGTGAAGTCAGAAACAGAAGGCAGTCTTGCTCTTCCCTGAACACAAGCAACCTGAAAGAGAATTGCAGCAAGAACAAAATATTTTATGAGCAGTAGTTACAGCTTCTCAAAAATACAGGTGGTGATGAAGAGAGGCCCTTAATGTTTCTGCATCCAAATAGACAAATCTAAATTATTCTTTTTTCTGTATAAGCGAGTAGGAGATTTGCTATTCAGATGGGCAGAGTCCTTCTGACCAGCACATGTTTGCCAAGAACTAGTTCTTACCTGTGAAGTGTTATGTAATCTCTGAGTTCTAACCCCATAAAAACTTAGGCAGGTTCCTAAATCCTGTTTCACTGACTATAGTTGGTATAATTTTAATAAATAGTAAGAGAATAATCATGAGCTCCTTCACACTGCCTGGGGGGCCTGTGTACATGTGTGAACATGTTCCTTGAAGAACTTGCCTTCTTTTCATTAGGTATATCCTTGATTGCATATGTTGTTTCCACTTTATAGGTGCTAGTGTGGGGATATAAATATATTGTAATCTTTATTTCATAGAGAATTGCTTCATGGAGTTGGAAGGGACCCACGAGGATCATCCCGTTCAACTCCTGGCCCCCCACACTTCAATTGCCATCGCATGCCTGAGAGCATTGTCCAAATACTTCTCGAGTTCTGTCAGGCTTGGGGCTGTGCCCACTTCCCTGGGGAGGCTGTTCAGTGCCCAGCCACCCTCTGGGTGAGGAGCTTTTTCCTGATCTAACCTCAATCCCCCCACTCAGCTTCAAGCCTCAAGTCCTGCCACGAGAGCAAAGAGATTGGTTCTCTTTCTCCTTTCTCTGTTTCTTTCTCCAAAGTCTGTTTCTGAAGCATGCCTCGTGCTATTCAACCTTGGTTGCTGCAAAAACTCAGCTAGAAGCAGTGTTTGGAGTGGAAAATACCAGGGACTTTCCCTTACGTGTGCGTGACCTGGCATTTCCCCTCCCTCCCTTTAAAGGGGTAAAGTCCCGAGACTGATTCCTGGTGTGGGGCCAAGTGCAGGATTTCTGTGACAAATACAAGAGTTTACTGCCAAAAGGAGTGTTTTCTCTTACGTCTTAAGAGCACGTAATGTAAACAATTTCATTGCAGTTGTCAACAAGCAAAGTTCAGATGAGCCCCAGTAGTCGGTGCTAGTGCTGCTGTTTTCCTTCCTGTCTCAGTGCCTTTTTGGGTAGCTTGTGTTTTGGACGAGCATTTCTGAACCAGAGAGAGTGCCTGTGAAAGTTCCATGACAAACAGTGACTCACAGTGTCTTTCTAACGCTGGCAGTGTTTCCTTCTGTTTTGCAAGCTTGCGGGCTATGTTTGATATGAATGCCTTTCCTGCTAAAATTCTGTGTAGCTGCATTAAATGCTATTTTTAAATCTGGGGCTGGATTATGTTCTGGATGGCTCTGTTTTATTGGAAAGGAGTAGCTCTGCTATAATTCATGTAAAAGACCTGTTATTTTCACAAATACAGTTTAGAATAATAATGACTTTGCAGATTCTGAGACCTAATCTGCTGTCTGGTATTTGGAGGACTCTGGTTATGTAAGCAGGTGTTTCTCTGATGTGTTCAGTTTCTCTTTTTTATCGCAGAATGGAAACCCAAGTGCCTTACAACAGTGTAACTCATGGTGTCCAGACTATTCCTCCCTTCCTGACTGCTACTGTTTGTGCTCAATTTTGTACATAAATCTACCAGTTTTGTACATAAATCTACCAGTTTTCAATTTTGTACATAAATCTACCAATCTACCAGATATGTTGGTATGTAATTCTGTGCATACAGTGGAAATACTGCAGTGCTCAAGTAGATGATAACTTTGGAAGAACAGATGGATTTTAGATTTGTACATTTTTTATCTATGTATTGTGTGCATTTATGTTTAGAATGTGGTTCCATTGCACTGTTCAAACTCTGCTGAGGTGCATATGACAATCCCAAGTTTGTCCTGTCTGCCTTGTGGCTCACCAAGTTCTGTCAGATTGCATTGTATAATTTTTAAATGGCTAATTCAAAGGAAGCATTTTTTTAAGAAGAAACTGGGTTTGAATGCACTGGATCCCCTTTTCAGTCTCCACTTGAGTATTTTTAACTGTTTCAAGAATGATATTTTAAGTGTACATAAGAGAAATAAAATATTACATATTTTTAATTAAACAGAAACAACAGCCCAAAGACATCAGAATTCTGAAATATATCAATTGAGTTTTATTTTATTATCATTTGTCACTGTAATTCAAATCCAAAGTCAAGTATAATTTTTCTCCCTGGTTGCTGAATGAGCATGCGATATTTAAAGTATTGAGTCTTAGTATTGATAATTTTAAGATAAATCTTTACTGAGCAAAATATTAAGAGTCTATTCATCAAAAATAAAAGGCTGGCTTGCATGTGTTTTATACAGAAACGCACTCCCTTCTCAGTAAGGAGGGGAATCCAAGGCGGGCGCTCCAGCTGTTGGACTGCAGGGGTTGTGCGGGCGTCCCGCGGGGACAGGAGGGAAGGGACAGGAGGGGACAGGCGGGAAGGGACCGGAGGGGACAGGAAGGGACAGGAGAGAAGGGACAGGAGGGGACAGGAGGGAAGGGACCGGGGGGGACAGGAGAGAAGGAACCGGAGGGGACAGGACGGGACAGGAGGTGGCGCCGCCGGCCCGCGCCTCGTCCCCCCCCGCCCGGGGAGCCTGAGGGCAGCGCTGGGTCCGGGTTTCGCATCCCGGCGCTTTCGCTGTGTCCTCACGGCTGCTGCGGGGCAGGCTCCGTCTGCCTCTGGCTCAGGGACCGTGCTCTGGTTTGCTGACGGTTTTTGTTTGACAGGCGCATGAAATTGGTGGTAATATATTTAATATATTTACCTTTGATACGAGTTCCTTGAAATCAGAAGTGCGGCCAGGAGTCTGCTGTTTGAACAACTCTGATTGCCGGGAGTTTAAGATATCGGTGCATCAGAAATTATATTCTTAAATTAAAAAAAAAAAAAAAGAAAAAAAAAGGGAAAAAAATTAATTCCGCGATTCAGAAGCATTGCATTAACATCAGAGACAGCATCGTGAGGGCAGAGCTGGCTGCCGAGCCTTGGTGAGGGGCAGAGCAGGGGCCAGAGGCCGGAGCCGCCCTTTGCTGGGGCAGTGACCTGGAGCACACAGCCCTGGGCTGGATGGAGGCACTGCAGGGGGATTCCTCCTTTTTCTGAGCAGCATCCCTGCAACGCGAACCCAAACACACCCAGCTCAACCAGGGGTTTTGCAGACAGGGAAATTGGGAATGTCTAAAAGGCAGAGCGTGAATGTCTGGGATTATTTTCTGTGAGGAGAAGGAGGAGGGACACTGTGGTTTATAAATACTTTGTGTGGGAGATCTTCACAGCAGAGCGCCTTGAATTGAAAGAGGCACATCAGAGTCTTTTGCCAGATCTACTGGCAGAACACCAAGAATATGGATAAGGGCATTCTTGACATTCTGAAGTGAAGGGGCATTAAAATAGTAATATTTGGCATTCATTGGGAATAAATTAATGTTTTCTGTCATAGTTGTAGCTATCCAAGGATTCTCTACATTAGGAAAACAGAACTTGCCATATTTTAACTTTTAACAAAATTTTTATTCTCTTGGCCTGTGTGCTGATCAGCTGCTCACACCTAATCTGAAGAGAAGTTTCCTGGGCTGAATATAACTTATTGTGAAACATATACCATCAACACACAGCCTCCCAGTGTCCAAACTTGTTTCCCTTCCAGCCTTGAGCCAGAAACAGACTTTTGAGTATATGAATAAGATAGCACTAGAAATGAAACAGTGTAAGACAAGAATCATGGTGATCAGGGTGATCATGAAGTTAATTTGCAAAGTCTCTACCAACTCAGTGTGTGCACATGATTATTTTTTTTGTAAAAACCCTTCAATGCATTGATTTTGAATAAAAATTATTTAGGGCTCTGATTCATAAGCAGTAGATGTTATAGTGGCCTAAAATGCTGTTGGGGTGGTTGCAGGAGGGTGACTGCAGCTGCCCTTGCTGGGTGCTGTGCGCTGGTTTCTCTGCTGTCACAGCTGGCACAGTGGTTTAAACTCTGGTCGGTCATGAGTCTGAGCCCTCTGTTCTCTGCTGTCAACAAAAATGCAGAGAAGATAAAGATATAGTAGCTAGATTGTTATCCTTTGTTTTACAGCATCCATCAAAGCCCTACTTTGTAAATGGAAATCAAATTAAGCTTTCCAATATTACAGGAGCTATGAGTCTTCCAAATGATGATGGATTGAAATAATTCATGCAAAAGCCCAGGATATCTCATCAATCCCATCTGGTGGATTTAGTCTCAGGGCCTTTCAGGGACATTATTCAAATGTTTCTGGTAGGAGGTGAATGTAATTGCTGCTTGAGGAGCTATTTGGGAAGGGAGGCTATGATTTCTTTTAATATAATATTTAATTATATACAAATAATAAAGCAGCTTAAGTAAGTTTATAATGTTTCTGTAGAACTATTATAACCCTTTCTTTCTTTCCTCACTGATGGGCTCTTGCTTGTCTTTTATTTGTCTCATAATGCACCAATGGTGAGTGATGCATTGTGAAAAGGATTTAATGGGACGCTGCCTAAAATTGAAATATCTGATCAGTATTTAGTCAGTGCTGCAGGGGCAGAGACAGAAATAGTGTGCTTCTTTTTCCCCCCAACTAAGGTATATGTGACACCTTCTTCTTCAGACTGCTGTTCAGCTGTGGTGGTTTTGGATGAAATACTAATGCTGCATGCAGATATTCTCTTTCTCCCATAAACCAAGGGGTAGGTGTACATTGATTAGCATGATATCTCCTCAAGCTGTAAACATACAGAAACACAGGCAAGAGGAACTCAGCTCAATTAAAGCAGGCAGGCCAGTGGGCAAGGAGGAGCCTTGTTTGGTATCAAACAAACAGAGGCTGTGTGCTCTTGTGACACAATAAAGTCAATAGTCCTACACCCTGCTATGAAAGTGGGGCTTTTTCTAAGTATGAAAAATTAAAGTTATGAACATTGGTTTCCAGTTTCTTGCTGGGTTAAACAAGCACAAAATCTGTGCATTAGAGTCTTGTTTCAGGCTATCTCATGGTCAGTGAATGCAGGAGGGCTGATCAGATATCAATGTGCAGAAGGGTGGGGAATATGATCAGAAACATTCAGTGCCTCTGAAACACATGGGGTGGGTGTAGGGAGCAAGTTCTATACCACGAGTAAAAATCTGACAGTCTGTCTGAAAACTGTGTTTATATTCAGAAAAGACTCTGTAACAACTTATTAAAGTACCGCAGGCAGTGTTACTGTCTCACTGCACAGACTGCAGCTGTGAAAGGGCTGGGTATTGAGTCATATCCTACTGTAAAGCACAAGTTCAACAGGCATAAAATTTTACACTTTTTAACTTTGATCTGATTTAAGAGCCTTTCTGAGTGTTCTGTGTTCTACTAAGTGATTTCACACTCTAGGCTACTGAACAGTCTTGGAAACAGGTGCACATTTTCTGTTATGTGTATCCTGGTAGAAATAAGGTATATGTATGTGTATATATGTGTGTGTATAGGGCACACACTGTGGTGGCTGCAGCCTTCTCTGTGTTCCTTTTTGACCAGGTTGCTCCCTGAAGCTCTCAGCAAACACCATGTTGAAGAGATCTGTGATAGCCCACTGCCCCTGGACTCCCAAAGCAAGGCTCTGCAGACAAGGTAATTTAGCTCCCAGCTGAATAGAATAGCTACTGGAATGGTGGGTAACTGATATTACAGAAACGCCTGACAGAACCATCTGGTTTAAGGTTCTTCTGTGCACATGATCTGCAAATCCACAGTGATAAAGAGTCATGTTTTGGGGGTTTTTCTTGTCTTAACAGGGCAGGTTTAGTTCAAGAAGGTACTCAGAGCTCATGGCACTTAGGGGCCTAAGGATACAGAAGGGAACTCTGTGGCATTTTCAGAAATACATAGGTACATAAATCCTTCTGAAGGACCACCGTGCTTCAGGTGAAGTGTTACTTCAGCACTTAAGCACTTATATTTTTGAAAAGCTCATCTTTTGTCTTCATAGTATATCACTAAAATGTGATACCCCCAGAAAGGTAATCAGATGTAGATTTGCAGTGGGAGGTAAATGTATTTTAGATCCCATGCCATTAGCACCATCTGGAGCAGTGTGTCATATGCCACAGGAAATGCACAACTGCAGCCACGTGGCTGTGCAGCATTTCCATGTAAACTGCCCCAAAAGTGGCTCCAGTTTGTTGCGAGATTCATGAAACTCTGAGAAGGAAGAAAACACCAGTGAAGCTGTGGGCTTGCTAAGCTGGGGGCAGCTCCAGTTCTGATCATTGCTTCCATGAAGCTGGAAAGGGTCTCAGGAAAGAAGCTCAAAGTAGAGGTATAAACATGAAGGAGATGCAAGGGAATGAGCAGTTGGAATTTTGGAGTATGTGGGGAGGCTGCACTGCTTTCATTACAACTGTTGGTGCAGACAGAGGTTATTTAGAGGGTCCATCCTGTGTTTGGTGCTTAAACAAAGGAGCACCTAAGAAAGTTGTGAGTCCTGAGGTACTGAGCATCAGGACCAGTAGTTGTCATTGCTGGCATTAAAGGAGTGAGTTCAGGGTCTTGGTGCAGAGACCAACCTTGAAATGCTTTCATAGGAACTTCAACGTGCATCAAAGTGTCTGCTTTTGTCCAAAACCTGGCACAGGATGTTACCTTTCCAAAGCAGAAAGTGCATTTTCATCTGAAGTATTCCAGAGCCATTCTGAATGTCTTTGGCGCATTAAATGGATTGATACTTTGATCTCACATTAATGTGAAGTCAGAATCCTCTTGGCCTGAGCTTGTCAAGAAGATCCATCTCCCTCTCCCACATGAGTTTTGTTATTTTTTTTTTCTGGTGGTTTCCAGGCTCATAGTTCATCCTCCACCATAACTCGTGCACCTGCTGTTCAATACAACAATTAGCATAAATGTTTGCTTTGCTTACTTGAAGCATTGGTGCACAAGCAGGTGTTTTGGTGGATTTTTTTTTTTTTGAGTTTCTGGATTTGTTTTGTTTGGGTTTTTGTTAAATGTATCATAGAATGGTTAGGGTTGGAAGGGCCACAAAGATCATCCACTTCCAGCCCCTGCCATGGATGGGAACCCTTCCCATTAGAATAAACTGTTGTGGGTTTAAAATACAAAACCAGCAAGCAACAGAAAGCTTGCATAAAAGTGAGGGAATGTGGAAATACAGCTTGAGAGGAGGACTGAGAACAGAGCTTACCTCTGTGATGGGAGTGGATGTGTTAGCCACAGCAGCCATAAGCCTTGGCAAAGGAAAGCAGAGCCCTGAAGGAGGAATGAAGAAGTTCACTTGGTGTGATGTGCTTAGCATGCAGAACCACGCAGGAACCAAGCAGGACCCTGCACGCCTGCACGGCTCTGCGGGAGGCTTGGATTAAGCAATGTAACATGAACGTTATGGCTGTGCCATTTTTAGCTACACCTGAAAAGGTACAAAAACTGAGCTGTGTGGATCAATAAATGGTTCCATGCATGCAAAAATCACGGAGCCCCTGTCTCTCAGTGGCCAGCAGGGGAGCAGCCTGACAGTGCTGTTAATCTGCCCGGCCTGGCAGGGGGAGGTAAGCTCCTTACAAGTGTTTGTCTCCTTAGGAATTCCCCTCTGCTTAACCACTGATAAAGACATGATGGTCCATTTAACCATAAAGGCCTCTCTACCAGCTGCCTCTGTATTTATTAGCACAGATTCTATAACGTGAGAATAATTTATAGTACAATGCCATATCTGATTACACAAGTGTTTGGTGATATTTTCTGTTTCTTGTGAATTGTTTAATATGAGGCAGCCATGCAGAAATGCTTGGATGTGTGAAGTTAGTGAGGCATTTAATTAAGTTGCAAGAGCCAATGCACTCACAAATGGAATATTGAACATACCACTTATTTCATTCATGGAACAAAATTGCTTGTGGATCTGAAAATGAAAAGATTTGCAGGCAGGCATGTTTCTCTGAATTCTAGAGGTATCATAACTGATCTACAGTTTGGGTTTAATTTGTAAATGCCCTAAGGTGGGGGTTTGTGCGTTAACTAGTTAAATAAAGCAAATCCTTCTAGCAAATCCACTCTTGACTTTGCTTCAGCTGGACCAAAAAAAATGCAAATCTGTTTCTTTGCAATGAAAATATGCTATACTTAATAAAAAAATTTTTGTTTGAGCTTGCTTTTTGGGTGGGCACATCTGATTTTCTGGTAAAAGGTGTATTTTGGAGGGGGTAGATTTGGGGTTTTTTGGGGGGGTATTTTTTGTTATCATAATGGGAGGTTTCTTTGAGAGAGAAGGGACTCTTAGTTATTGCTGTTGCCTACAAAAGTGCCATGTGTGGGGTTTGAGTTCACACAAACTGGGTTAATCTGGGACTGCCATAGAGGGCATATGGTCTCACAGGGAGCATATGGTGTGGAAGAACTCATCCATTGAAGTGCCCCAGAACCTTCCCAGCTGCTTTGTCCATGGGGTGACTGAAGTGTTCACTGGGGCAAACTGCACATTACCTGGGGAGGCAGGATCAGATTTCATTATCTGAGCCAGGATGCACAGTTCCCATTGTAATCTATTTACTGGAACTTTTCCCTCAAAAAATAGCTCAGGAATTAAAAAAAAATCTTGGCACAGAGACTGTCTTTGGAAATAATCCATGTAACAGTGAAATTGCTATTTAGGAAGCTTATAGCCTCATGAATTTCATTAACAATGTCTATTAAATACTCTAAAATTATACTTGAATATCATAGACCATCTTTCCAGTTCCACAGATGTTATTCAGCTGACCTTAACAGGATTACATGATTGTTTGGTTTTTTAAAGTTTGGAGAAGATTGTCTCCATGGCTGAACTTTTTCCACTAAATGTATTATTGAAGAGGCTGATGATGTTTGCTGTGTACATTAGTTCTGTTTGGCCCATTGTTTGCCTACTTAGTGGCAAACATAAGGTTTTGAAAAAGAAAATAGAATAGAATTTCATTTGTAGAATTGAGGCAGCAATCTAAAGATCCATGGTTTTTCAGTGCTTGTAAAGTTCTAAGCATAAACACAAATTACTTGGATATTTTTTGTTCCCATCTACAGTAACTTACATCTCTTCAAATGCTTTTGCAGAGTCCTTGAATAGTGATGTATCTATGTAAACAAAATGCAGCATGGCCTTAGAGATCCTCCTCTATTGGTAGATTTTATAGCTGTATATATGCAAATTAGGATTCAAGACTCCCCATAAACACAATAACTGTGAAAATCCACTGTTATTGAAGCAAAAATAAGGCTCCAAGCTTGTGTGGCAGATCCCAAGATAATTTTCCAGAACTCTTTTGATAAGAGGTGTAGAAGAAAATTAAGTCCTCATGTGTAGATATGAGAATTTGGATATGAAAATTCTTGTTTCCATGAATATTAATATTAGTGGGGACTTTTTAATTTTCTTTGGCTTTTTCAGTACTCATGTTCCATACATGCTCTGCAGTGAATGCTTTTGTGAATTCTAAGCATGTTTAATAAAAGATCATAAATTTTTTTTTATTGTGCCTGCTGTTACATTTTGTTAACAACTAGTGCAAGGTAGGGCCCAAATTTGCTTACTAAGGCAACATAATCCCAGATCAATTTGAGTCAGAAAGGACCTCAGGACATTACCTAGTCCAGGCTCTTATGGAAAGGAAGTTAAAGTTAGTGCAGCAAAACTTGGGTTGAGAAGTGTGACGTGTTTCCATGCAGGAACAATTAAATCACAGCGAGTTTTGGTCAGATCATCTTTGCATGTTGTTTTTCTGTGTGTACATTAGTTGGTACACAGAGCTGCAGACACAAAACATCTCTTATATATTTTGTGGGAAGGAAATAATCTTCCTCTGCAGCATTTCAATTTCATCTGGCATTTTCAGAACAGCCAGGACGTGTAAACGGGGAGATCACACACATAGAAAACCTGCATGTCAGTGTAAGAGCCTCAGCATTCCAGTCTTTTGGCAACAGAAACCCCTGCCAAGGAAAACTAGCTGGATACCTAAGCAGAACAAGTCAACAGGAAATAGCCCATGGAAAGGTTTCCAGCAGAAAGCCATTGGGGTTTCTTAGCAGAGCGAGTACAAATTTCACAGATTATACGCTTGTTCAGTCATCACGGTAAATCTGGGGCAGACAAGGTCTCTTAACACTAACACAATTAGCAAATGGTATGGAATTGATCAGTGCTCTGTGTGTTACCATTTTGCTTTTAACTCTGGCTTTTTTAGATGTTCTTTGCCTGTTGAAGTGCACTACATTTGTTAATTAACTCCATCTGCTGGAAGTCTGGTCTGGCAGTTTAATAATATAATGAGTTGCTTTATTTAAAAATTGTGCTTGAATGTGCTACTGTTGGTCAAAACAAAGAGAATTTAAGGTGAATATATCTTGGAAATATCCTCATTGTGCAGGTAATGTCAACATATCTTAACCTATTTTATCTATAGTTCTCAACATTTGAGATTTATAGGAAATGGTATGCCATGCATTCATTATGCAAAACATTAAATTTAACAGAATAATCTTGATCACACCAGCTTTTCTATGTAGATCATGTTAAGAAATATAAATAATCCCACTGAAAGCATGAATGGGCTTGAATTTTGCAGCTTTGAAGAGTAATTGTTAATATTGAATCCCAAGCAAATTTCTGGCTCATTTTTAACTCTGGCTTCTTCATTACATATACTTAATTGTAAATCAGAAGTACATTTTTAAATACTTAATGTATATTATTCAAGGAATCCCTGTGCCTGCTCCTGCAGAAGCCACGAGCATTCTACCATGTTCATGATTAGTCTCATGCTGCTGTGTTGTTAATAAATAGAATTATATTGCACTTCAATAGTGTTTCTAGCCAAGCAGTAGATTGTATAGCCTGACATGTGAATGACAGGCAATTGTAGTTCACCTGCTAATCTGGATGGTTGTCCTAGGGTTCAGCTTTTTACATCCTGGGAATGAAATGCTGCAGATAGTGAATTAGGAGAGAGGATGCCATGATGACCCATCTAATGATGAGTAAGTGGCTAGGTGAAGGATCCTTCTGCCACCCATAAAAAAAAATCCCATGACAAAAATGTTTATTAAAACCAGTGGAACCCCACTGGTAGGAAATACTGACTATTTCTTGCATCCATTTCTGGTTTTCAGAAGACCTGAAAAGCACTTTTCCTAATCTGTAAATACCTATGCTTAGAAATTGTTACCTATCAAAATTTTCTTTGACAAAACTGAGGTTTGTTAACCTTCCTCCTGCTGTGTCACTTTTGTGCCATAAGCTTTCCAAAATATTTTTATAGTTGAAGAGAAGCTGCCTTTCCAAACATTTGCAGATGTTGAGTGTTGTTTCCAGTTGATATTCTTGTGTTGATATATGCAAAATTCCATTGTAAAGACTAGCTGAAATAATCCAATTATTGGTGTGGGTATTGCAGACCCTTTGTATTCCAAGGCTGCACAAAGAGCTGAGCTGTGCTCGTTGCAATGACCCTCAGGTCTTCCTGTCACTTGCTGCTTTTCAGAATGGCTTCTGTCTTAACCATACATGTTTGTGTCCTTCCTTCTTCCTTCCTACATGTCTTGTAATGCAGTCAGTGTTAGGAATATTCAATATAACCACCAAACCACGTATTTAACATCATTATTGGAACTTGCTATCCTATGAAGTTATTGGCAGTAAAGATTTTGCACATCTCTCTAGATTGTCTACATGAGTATAAACAGCAGGGTCTAGCATGGATCACCTGGCAACCTGCAGGTGTTGGGAGTTATGTTTAAAGTCTATTATCTGCCTGCTTTTAGTCCTTTTATTAGTATTTTATAGTATTGCCCCTATTCCAAACAGAATATGTTATATACGTATATTTCACATCTAGATGTGTCATATGTATTTGTATATATAATAAATTAAATGCTCTTCTACACACAGGGTAAAATACAGTTGTCTTAACCACTGGTATTGTCCCCTATGAATTACACAAACTTATTTGTCATGATCTAATCTTTCTAACTGAATGCAAATCTGACACTGTCAGGGTGTGAAGACTGGCAGTACTTGCAACAAATTAAGTTGTAGTTGGTGGCAAGCACACAATATTCTTTCACAAATCTACCTGCTATCTGCTCCTTGGAGTTCATAACTATGATTAATCTACCTAATTCAAATTGCTCCTTAATCACTGCCAGAGTTCATTAAAAACATACTTAAGCTTAAAAAACCCCGTATCTACAATAATTTATTAATCTCTATTTAATAATAAATAACTAAACCTTGGGGAGTTGACCTGGACTGTAACCATTAAGAAAATCCTGTCTGTAAGTAGATGCAGCTGTAACTTCTTTTGTTTCACTGAAAGTGCCTGGATGGAAAATACACTCAGGCTATGTAGTGGAGCTTGTGGAGACAATTAGGTTGAAAGTCATATTGCAGATTAAAAATAAGACCCACAGGTTCCTTATGTCTAATGTAGCCTGGCTGTATCTGTATACACCTGCCCTAATGTATTTTTGTTTCCTGGGAATACAATCCTTTTTATCAAAAACATGAGTAATTTATGTGTTACACCAGGACAATCTCTATTGACTTCTTTAAAGTCATGCAGAGAATACGTCTGGGTATCCTTTGTTTCAGGAGATCTGTCTTTTCTTAAAAGTACAATCCACAGCATTAGCTACCACAATGGATTGTAAATATGCAATTTATCCAGACCACTCTAGCTCATTGAAAATTCTGGCTATAAATATATTTCTGGTAACTGAATATTCAGATATATACCTAATGGAATTTTCAGAAGTGCCTAACTGGCTCCTTCCCATTGATGTCAAAGGAAAACAAGTGCTTTTGGAGCACTGCCTTTCTGCCAGAAATTTTTATTATTAATTGAAAACAGCTCAGGTTATATATTATGAGCACATTTCAGTTTGGCTTCCCGAAGTGTCTCCATAATGTCCAGGCAATATTTATTTGGCTTGACAGAGCTAAAAGGGATTGCACAACCTGAGTAATTTACTGTTTTAACGGGTGCTTAGCAAAGGGCGTGTTGTTTGGCACAGGTTCAAGCAGGCACTAATTACAAAACAATGAGAGGACCAAGGTGATGGCTGAAAAGGCCTTACTTTGCTAAGCTACACTATGCATTACCTAATTTTGTCAGTGTTTAAAGAGACTTTTAGAACACTGTGGAAACATGTATGGTCAAAATGGTTTTTCAGGGGGAATTTTAGCATCTCAAAACAAAGCAGCTGGATTTTAAGCAACTGGGAAGAAATGAGAGTAGTCAACTTAATAAAATTGGAAAGTAAAGGGAATTCTCTGTGTGCCCAAGGTAAGATCACAATGCTCTGACTAGTGATTATTAATTTAATAAGAAAATTAATTGTGAAGGGGAAAAAGTTACTTACCCAGAGCTGGTTTTCATTGTAGATAGTCAGAAATTACAGTTCCTACAGTTGCTTTGTGCCTTGTGTATAACATGTAATATTGCTTCTTCTAATTCATCATTAATCTCATCATTTTTATCTTTGCATTTGGTTATCTAGTTGTTTATAATAAAAACCACACTGAGCTATGACCAGGCTAATTGAAGGAATTTTTCCTGTTAGTGCGTGGGTCTTTGATTACTGAGTTCTATATTACAAACTGCAACATTGCTTTGCTTTTTACAGTTGCTTATAGAGACTTAGTAGTACCTGGGTAGGGTCTTTTGGATGGTGGCTGGTTGTGTCATGTCAAATGTGACACATATTTGTGTGAGAATGCTGAGCAAATTTTTCTTTTGGATTACTGCAGCTGTTTTCTTCAGATATGGGTGTGATATTTTGCTTTAGGCTTTTTATAAAAGAATTGTAGCTCAGGTCTTTTTTGAGCTGTTTCAGCTCTGCTGAATGATTTGAAGGAAAATTATTGACAAAACTGTATTTCTTAAGAGTAGCCTCAGCCTGAGGTCTGAGTGAAACCTCCAACCCTTTCCAAGCTGAATGATACTGAAAGGACAAACAAAAAGAAATAAGGAAGAGGGGGAAGTGCTCAGAAACTACAACATTGATATGTGTCCTTTGCATGGTTTTGGCTATGGAAAATGTAATCCCCTGAGCAGACTTGCCCAATGGGCTCTCAAGACTTAGACTTTGGATCTTTCCTTCTCCTTTTGCCTTTTTCTGTTAGGAAAAACAACAGTGCAGCATCCTGCATGTTAAATCAGTGCACAGACCAGTAAAGCTGAGAACAATACATGTGCAGAAGGCTCTGGGAGTGCAGCTCTGACAAATGAGGAAGAAAAACATTAATACTCAAGACAAAGCAGGTTTACATGGGAAATGGAAGCTGTGCCCTTTTTCAGCTCTATTATTCTGTGTAACCTGGCAAAAGTTTGGCATGCCCTGTAAGAGGACTGAATCTAGAGAGAGTACAGCAGAAACATGGTAAATAAATGTGTGAGGTGTCTCTTGATCTCTAGGGGACCACCACTTTTTCGTGTCTGTATATATCAGCCCTAATTTTTTTTTTTCTAATGGCTTCTGTTAAGAGTGAGATCAGTAGGTTTTGTCCCACATTTGAGGAATTTAAATATTCGTTGAAATATTTGGTTTTCTTTAGTGCATTCCATTGCAGAGCATCTTGTTTTGCTTTTGCCTCTCCCACTTCCTTTCAGAATTGTACCAGCAGCCTACAGGCTTGTTCAGCATTTCAAAGGGGCAATATGATTCCAGCCCAGAATGGTGTCAACAGGAGACAGTCTGCCCAGTGTCAGGTTTTTTGTAAGTTGTTTCTTTGTTTATGCTGTGAAATGAGAAGGGGGAAAAAAATCAAATTGTGCACAATTGGCTCCAGTAAATGCCAAGAGACAGTAAATGCCTTGTTTATTGCCTGGGGAAGGCTGGTAACTTGCTGACTTTCCATCGAGGCTCCTCGGTAAAGATCTCCCTTGGAGCTGGTTATGCAATTGATGGGGCAGGGTTTTGGCTTCTGGAGCAGCAGGCTTGCATAACAGGGCTTATAATCCAGCACTCCCTTCCCAGCCTGAAAGGACCTTTTTCATAAGACATTTTCTACAACAAAAAACTTCTTCCACATTTCTACACAATTACTGAAATAATGGTACCCTGACTCTTAAAAAAAATAATTCTACAAGAGATTTTTTTTTTTTACTTGATCTCTTTGTATGTAGGCACTTCTAAAAAAATAATGAATCATTTATAAGTTCTCTTTTTTTTTCCTACCATGAAGGCTACTTTGTATTTTATTAGCAGAATTCTTGTTGATACAACACTGAAGAAATTGAATTATGCCAACTAAGCACTTCTTGGAGACCTTAACACAAATAGGCTGGTTTCTGAGAGCTTCATTTTTCTTACATGACCTACATTTGAAGTCATCGGTGACCAAACCTGCATCTAGGAGGTTCTGTCTGTGTAGCTGGGAGAGGGAGGCCTGCATAGCATGACATTAATGCCACAAAGATGTCTGTGGAGATGGCTGCAGTGGTTACTTAAGGACAATGGGAACTGGGATGCCTTGTTCTTTATTGCAGCCTAGGGGCACGCATTCTTCTTCCTCTAACAAGAAACTTCCATCTATTATTCTTCTCCTTCCTTTATAACATGCACTGCCCATCTCCAGATGCTTGATTGCTGAGTGGTGTTTCTGTGCTCACAGGAATGTATGGATCTCCCTGGCAGCCTGGTGAGAATTCCAGGGCAGCTGATGGGGGCTTGTGTGTCACCACCTAGGTCCTCCCTGCTCCATGGCCTGTCTGGGCAACTTTAGCTGTCAGCATGAGGACCCATGCAGCATAAACTGACCTAAACTTTTCTATTACTACTTTGTCTTGCAGGACAAAAAGCAGAAATGTAGGGAAAAATGTGTAAGTGAAGTCTTTGAGAATTGGAAGTGGGAAATCTAATATCCTTTCCCTCCTGTCACTGAACTGCCCCACTGAATCCTCATGCCCAGCAAAAGAAATGTTCTCAGCTTGTTACAAACGTGGAGGTTCTCAGGGTACTCATCAGCTATGAACTGGTGCCTTGGAAAGAGCTGAAGTTACAGCTCTCATCATTGTCAGCTGTAATTGCAGATGACTGGTCTTGCTGAAAATAACTTTGGGGATGAAGATGTGGTACTGCTATTTCAGACAACAGCAATCAGAATGACTTACATGACATCTCATGAAATCTGTTATTAAGATGTCTGTAGCAGTCATTACTCACTTTCCTTCCATGAAAGCAGATATAAAAGATGAAACTAAGAAAGGTGTTTATTTAAATATTACTAGTTTAAGTTCTTTGATGAAATCACTGAGAATTCTAAATCTGGTTGCTGAAGTCCTTATTCACCAGAGGAGCAGTATGGACAGCAGGACTGGAGGCCTTATAAGTATTGCACAAATATGAGTTGTCATGCATTTATGCATTTTTAACCCACTGTCCTCAGGAGCTGGACTCTGCCAGCAATATTAGCTGGAAAAAGTTTTTGCTGGAAAGCATTCACTGCAGGAAAATTGTTTCTCAACTCTCCATTGTTCCTCTGCTGCCACTACCATTGTCACCATTATTCTGCTGTTTCATCACACAAATGAATTTCCTTTCCCAATATCTGGATTGTCCTCAGTGAGGTGGTAATCAGAGGGGCTGCTGCTTTTTGTTTAGTGGATTCTCTGACACCCAAGGAGATGATTATTGGATCAATCACCATACCAGGATATTTTCATTTATGTGGATTTGGATTCACTAAGCATGGTCAGTTTGGATGTGAATGGCAGGAAAATTATCCTTCAGTGCCCACTTATTTCAACTCCCTAAGGGGCTGACAAAAATAATGCTAAATCTCCAGCAGGAATTGTTCAGATACATATTTTGAAAAGTCAGTTTAGTCGTAGCAAAAGAAATCCTCTGAGATGAGGCATGGGCAAATTGAAGTAAATTCTGAGATCATTTTGGGTTTTATTATTGAAATACATTTGTAATATCAGCTGCACATAAATCAGGAAGTATGTTTAGACGTTATTCATGACAGTGATATCTTTTATGAGGAACTGCACATTTATAATTTGGGGCTACCTAAAAGGCAAAATATGAGTCCCTGCATGCAACATGGCTGCTCTCCACTTATCAGTCCTAGAGTTTCATCTGTGAGAAACTGGAATCAAACATTCTGTTTATGCAATCTATGTTATTTAATTAGCTACTCACTCTGGAGTTATTTGATCTTTGACAGTTTAGGGGTGGGGATGGGAGGTAAAGTTGCATTCTCACTGGAAAAATCCATGTTAATTTCAGAGTTTTTAACTGAGAGAAATGTTGGGTCTAGACTGTTGTATAGCAACACATTCACTAAATTGTATATGATTGCTAGTCCAGTTCTTACAGTAAAAACAAGTAAAGTTATATGAATTCAATATATGTTCAATTCAATTTTTATGTTCTGAAAGAGTCTGGAAAAGCTAATCGTGAAACTAAAACCTATATCTGAAACTGTGAAATATCAAATAAGTTTCCATGGACAAGACTTACTGAACAAGAGAACTTTCAGTTTTTCTCCTTCAGCTCAGTTTGTCTGGCTTTTTAGGCACAAAATGAAAAAATTTCCATTCATCTCTCCTTGAAATTGTTCCATTGAGCTCAGGAGCAATGCCAGAGGGGAAAAGAGTGTGTGCAGCTCTAGAATTACAGCTGTGAATTAAACTAGAATCATGTGATTAATATTACAATATTTATACTCTGTACCAGCATTTTTTTATGGACACCAATATTAATAACTGCAAAACAGGATTTTTTTATCCCCTTAGCTATGGGGTAAAGAAGAAGACTCAGTAAATATATCTGTGAGGGTAATGTTAATCTAGAACAGCTCCAGCCTTACCAGGAGCTCACATCACGTCCCTCAGTGTTCAGCTGCCCAGCTGTCAGCGTGCCTGTCTGTAGATGTGTCAGTGCAGCCCCCTGAGCACACACACCTCCTCCTGTGCTACCCAAGATGTATTGCTGCTGTATAAATCAGTCAAAAGCATAAACTGTGTTTATTAAAAAATCACTTTACATTCGTCATGGTATGTAGTGGATGCTTTGAATGAAGGTTCTGTGAAACAAACAAAATTTGTCTTATCAGGTTATCTAGTTATGTAGCAATCTGGGATAATTCATTGCAAGCAGAAAAGCAACATAATGGGGAAAGTTTTCTGTTTATTGGAAAAAAATCAAATTAGCAGCTTCAGAAATAGCCCTGAGTCAGACAGCTAGCTCTATTATTATGTTACTTAGAAGCTAATGTATTATGAACAAGTGCCAAATATTTCTGTGTAATGCAGAAGAGATTAAATGGAAGCTTCTATTTTTGAGATCTGCTTTGTAGCATACATGTAATCAACAGAAAGTCCTAGATAACAAGTAGTACACAGATAGCCCTGCTAATTATGAATAATTATGTAAATGGTTATAATCTCAGAATAGTATTTCTCTGAGAGATTAACACATACCAATCAACAGAAAAGTTCTGAAAATTAGTTTGCCAAAAGTCAGCTATAAGTTTATTTTTAAATGGTGATGGAGGAGCACAACTCAGCTATGTAGTTTTGTTTAAAGTCACATTCCTGGCCCGAGGAAGGAGAAAACTCCCTGAGAGGGCTGGACTGCACAAGTACATCAGGTTCTGAGTCTGCTCAGTAACTTGCACATTGCTTGGTTGTCAGAGATGACAGAAGTTGTGAGTTTCTGAATACACTTGTGTGCAACTTTGGTCAGTCTGGTTTTCTGCTTTCTGTATTATTTCTGTGCTGGAAAGGTCACTGTGAAGTGTTGCAGAGTTGGATATGGTAAGAGCAGTTTCTCCAGTTAATACATTGCAGAGGCAACTCCAAAACAATTGTTCATGCAAATATTCTCATTTCTGACACAAATGCCAAAAGTGATTTCAAAGATCTCTCTGTTCTAGGAAAGTTCAGATCTAGCTGACACTGTGCACGGCATTGTCAGTTCAGGGGGTCAAACTGATCTGCTTCATTTTGAAACGGGATTTAGGATGCAGTTCTTACTGTTTAGAAATGTTTAGGACTGAACACAGGTGTCTAGAGTGAGTTGCACAGGAATGGGCTTAATTTAAAAATTCTCATCCAAAGCAAGTAGGTGGCCTAGTTATGAATGAGAAAAAGCTGCAGCAAGAGTTGACTAACTCAAAACTGACCTCCTGTCTTTCTAATTCTGTGCTTGTAGAGCCAGGGCCAAGAAAACATCAGGGAATTTAGACTTTTAGCATGGACTTACAGGCTCTGAATATGTTTGTGTTCTCTGAATAGTTAGTGATAGTTTAGCTTTGGGTGTGTGAAGCTGTTGCTGAATGTGCAGGGGATGGTTCAAGCCCTCTGTGGGCAGCAGCAGCAGTGCCTGTCCCGCACAGCTCCGAGGGCCAGGGAAGGCTCCCAAGCCCTCCCAGCACAGCCAGGCGGAGCAGGAGCCGCCCTGCAGGGCTCCAGCGCAGATCACAGGGGCTGTGCCCACCCGAGGAAGCAATCATGGGAGGGGGAGGGATGCCCTTCACAGCTTCCCGGCAGGGCAGCGAGCGTGGCAGCATATTGCTGATGTGCAGGGAGCCCCGAAGGCAATTACTGCTGCCTCATTAAAAGGAACAAAACCACCTTCTCTTCAGACTTAGAACCTTCTCTGTGTTGGCTCTGCAGGCTTTCTGAAAGTGGTTGAACAAGAAATCAAGTTGTGTTTTGGTTTAACTTTTGTAAGAGTACTATTTAAAAAGGCCCTACTTCTAAAGCGGAAAAAAACCCTGTATTTTCAATAGGTATTGTTGTTAATTGTGAAGTAAAATGTACAGAGACACCTTGTTCCTATTGGCTTTCAAGTGTTTCCATGCTATTAAAAAAATACTTGTAAGCTGAAGCCAGTTCAATTAGGAAGCCTTTGAAAGAATCTTTCTGGAAGATGTATTAAATTTACTGTGATTTTTTTCCCCCTTATGCTATCAAACACATTATTCTTCATGAGTTAAATTCTAAAACTTACTTCCACCTGGGCAAGTTTTGGTTTTAATGATGAAGTAGCTTCAGTTTAGCTCCAAGTTTTGAAATTCAAAATACAACCTATTAAATGATGTGGTAGTAGCAAATACACATTGATAATTATGCTATTGCTAAACATTTTGATTTGGATAGGTGAAAGTAATGGAGTTTTTGCTTCTACCACACAATCTTGGTGTTAGGTATTAGTTTCCCCTCAATATGCGTTTTCACCATTTCCTCATTTGAATCACTACCTCATTTGAATGAAACTTTAAAATTGCATAATTCTGTCTCTGAAATTCTGTAAAAGACAATATTCATTTGAATTTGACTCTCAAATTCTTTCCAGATGATTGGATAAAGTTTATATTTATGAACAGTCTGTTCAGGAGTAGGAAATCTTCATGTGATCACTATGGGGATGAGATTTTTGGGCTGTTTCAGGAGTGTGCCAGCACTGACCCACAGCAGCCCACTGGGAACTAAACAGTGTGTGATAGGGACAGACCATGCCTTCAGGGAGCCTAACACAAAATTAACACTGGGAGAAGTGGTAACAAGCAGAAGAGGAGGTTCTGAGGAAAAGTCTGAGGTCTTTCCTCACTAAAAAATGATACTCATAAACTTTTTATAGCCATTTCAAGTGCTTAGTTTAGGGAAACAGGGTGTTATTTATTGGCCCAAGTTTAGGGGGATTTTTTGTTTCCTCTCTGAAAAGAGAGGATGTAGAGTGTATGTTTTACTTGAGCTCTCACACTGATTGAGTCTCTGGTTTTGTTCATTAGGCTTTATATAAAGGACCACAAGTAAGGATGCACTTTGTGAAAATAATGTTTTTTCTGTACCTACCTGCTTCTCCTTTGTTTGTGGCACCAGGAGGAGTTCAGTGCCTGTGTCTCCAGGACAGCCCTGTCCCTATCCCAGCACATCTGCAAGAGGGTGAGCTGGTCCTCTCTGCACACTGATGGTATCTGAGGTGGAACTGGCTCAGGGAAATCCTCCAGGGGATTCCCCCGTGCTGCCTTAGCTGCCCAGTGCTCTGAACGCCGAGGCTGAGCCTCATCAGCGCTGTCACTGAGCAGCCACTGCCGGCCAGGCCGGGAGGGAGCATCTGGGAGAGCTGTGCAGGTGCCCCCAGTGCTTGGATCGGGGACTGGGAGGGCCCTGCAGCGATGCTCTTTGTTCAGACTCACTGGGTAGGGCTAATTGCATCCCAGCTCGTTTCCTCCTCTTTTTAACACACTCTGTTATTTGAAGTTCAAACTGGCTGTGACATTGATTCCTCCCTGGTGGCAGCTCTGCTCTTTACCAACAGGAAGTTTGCCTCTTGTGTGGTTGTTACCCACCAGCAGGATTTCCTTCTCAAGAGGGCTGTGCACACTAAACATCTTCTCTGGATGTGTCTTCTGTCATCAGTCCTGTGCTAGAATTGTTCTTTATCGTGTCTCATGTAGCTGATGGGGCTTTCAGAGTGTGTCTGAGCCAAGTTCAGAGCCCCATACATTGTGGGAGCCATGCTCAGTGAGATACAGCTTTCTCCTCTGGTAATGCTTGGCTGAATGGTCTTGCTGTTCCATGGATTAAATTTACATAACATCTTGTCTTCAGAGGTTTTTTCATTCATTTGGTGACAAGGCACAGTAGTTAATAGATCAAACCACAGCTACACTGAGGATGGAATTTCAGTCTCTGAAATGCTAAGACAACAGCTGTGCTCCCATGGGACAATGTAGATCACAAAGTCCTGGATAAAGTTTTTTCATTTAAGTGCTTCTGGCTTAGAAGCATGCTTCCAGGGCTGATTAAACCCAGACACTGAACATCTCTGGGAACTTCTGCAAATTATCTTTATGGAAAAACTCTTCTTACTCTTGGAATTACATCTGGATACCAGCTTTGCCCCAAGGAAACACAGACAGCACCAAATAACTGTTTTAAGGGAAAAAATATATGTATATATTTAAAGTAAAGGTGTCTCAAATATTTGATTTCTCAAGAAAGACACATGGCAAAGACTTTTATGGAATATGCTTTCGGCTTTACTAATTCTGACATAGAAAATATTCATCTACAAAGGTAGATGAAAGCAGAGCAAATACGCTCAGAGGTCCTAAGAAAATCACAGCTGTTGGTTGTTTCAGGATCTGACCCAGCAAAGATTGCAAACCATTCTGGAAATCAGAACTTTGAGTTTTACAGCCAAATCAATCTGATATTCTTAATTTTTTATCTAAGCCTAAGGGTCCTAGTGGTAAAGCTGATTGTCTGGTGGTATCAGCATTTTCATATTTAATTTGCCTGCAAGTGTGTGCTCAAATCTGCCATCTTTTTTTTTAACATAAATGGCTTTGCTTTTTCCCCCTAGTTTCTGTGTGGTAATAAAAACACTGCTAGATGGTCTAACCTCCAGATATTTTTCCTTAGTGACAGCTGGAAAATATGCTCTCCAAGAAGTACCAGGCATAACAATAACCCAAAAGAGCTCCAGCTGAAAGGAATGTAGAAACTTACATCTACAAGCATGTTTTCAAGTGCAATCTAAGTAGGAGGCTACCAACTGTTGCTTTTTTTGTGAAGTAAATTTCCATGGCAGAAGGAAGGTGTCTGAGTGGACTGAAAATGTCCTGAAATATGTAAAAGAAAATATAGGCTACAGGAGGAAAGAAAATAGACTGGGTTTTAGTCTGTCCAAGCAAACGAAGGCAGAGCAGGCCCAGATTCAGGGGCTGGCCCTTGGTCATCCTTGCTGGTTAATTGTTGTGGCCTGAGCACAGAGTGAGAGATGGCTGGGAATTCCTTTTTTCCTACTTGCACAGATCAAGAACCTCTGAAATGGCCAGGATTTTTGTTTAATGTCTGTTCCTTAAAGATTAATTTAAAATTACTGGGGCATTTACTGTTCTTGTTCTGTTTACAGGCTGCAAGTGCTTATCTAGACTGAAAAGCTAAAATAACCTCTCTTCTCTTGTCTCCCTCAGTATACAAGGTACCAGGAATTTATGGTCAGGATAAGATATTTTGGTCTAAAAAGATTAAGCTCTTTTTCCTACTAAAGCACCTGCATGAATACAGCCAAGTCCAGACTCAACAGATGATATAAATGTTACATGATGTGACTCAGCAAAAGCACAGATGTCAGGTCATAGGTGGATACTTTAATTCTAACTACTTTTGTCTGTCATATAGAAAAGTGTCATTACTAGCAAAGTCAGAAATTGTCAGTTTTGCCTTTTTTTACTATTTATTACATATTTTCATTTCAGTTGTGAGTAGCTGTAAAAACTTCTCATGTGTGAAAATGTGGGAATGTGTGTGCTACAATCCTGTTATTTTTATTCTGTACCACTTGCAGACCTTAAGTGCAGTCAATACCTTGTTTCTCTGCAATTCTCAGTCCATTATCTAAGTTCCAAAGTGAAACATTTCTAAGATGGTATGAATTATTCTCTGGAACTAAATATGAATGAAAATTATCTAAACACCAAGGTTTGGCATGGCTACCTTGAGCTTTAAGCATCCTTTCTTTGATTGCTTTACAATGTGAAGCTATTGGGGAAAAAATGATAGGATAGATCCTGTTGCTTTATTTAAATGATAAGGCATTTGAAACCAGATTTGATAATTTGGAAGCAAGCAATAGCTGCAATTTAAAAGGAGTGGTATTACCTATTAATATAGCTTTGCAACAGATCTAAAATAACTAGAAACTTCCATGGAAATACATTGGAAACCTGAGTGCATAACCCCCTTAAACTAATGGGCTAGGGTCCTCAGGGGAGGAGAGGGGTGAACTGCAATCCAGTTTTTATAGATCTGTTACTGCAGTTCCCTCTGTAGTGTCAGAATACCCTCCTGCAAGCTGCTGCTTTTCTGTCAGCAGGGAGTGGCACAAGTCTGCCTTCAGAATAAAATGTGGGCCCAAATCTTGTGCTCCAAACACAAGAGCAAAAAAGGTGGAATATTTTGAGTGACTCCATCCCTCAGTGGAGGGCAGGGAAGAATCCTCTCTGTGCCCTCTCTTCCATGTGTTAGTCCAGCTCTGGACATTTTCGTACTGACATGCTCAGTATCTCGTTTCAGTAACTGATATGAAATTCAAGGAGAAGGGAAGGGAGCAGCCATGTGTGTGTCTATGGGCCAGCAGGTTTTCAGCCTCTTTCCCAGGGGAGTTCTGAGGAAAGTCCCTGGTAGCAAACCCAAAAGCAAGACTAGAAACTCTCCCTCTTTCATCAGCGCCTGTTTTAGAGTGCTCAAGTGCTGCTGCAAAGGAGATCGAGGAATTTGGATTCCTCACGTACTTTCAGGTTGCAAAATTAATTTGATACCTTCTGCTGCCTTTGACACCAGATAGGCTCTGAAAAGGGCTTCACCATCTGTGTTTGTGTTGGCTTGGTCTTTGCATGTCTGGTGGGTTAGTCCCACAAGTATTTCTCTGTGGATTTTGCTTAAGAGCCTTAGCTGATGCATTTTTGCATGTTCCATTGTCTCTTCACATGGCAAATGCACTGAAAGCCTTTAACAAGTCCCAGACATTTACATCTCTTTCTTTAGGGAGGTCTAAAACAGGATGGTGAAACTCTTCAGTCTATCTGATGTTGCTGAGCATTCTTTGAACTCAGTAGTAACTCCACACAGCATTCATGGACAGACAAAATGCTCCAGAACCATCTGTGTCTTACACAGAATTTCAGTGGTTTTATCTATATATTGCATTTTAACAGATATGTAACATAAACAGCTTTCCTGGTTACAAAACTGTACAAAACCAGGTGTCCTGGTTACAAACTTCTCTTGAAGTCTTGGGACATGCTTCTATTCTATGATAAAGCCACATTTAACCACTTTTGTTTTGTAAATATGGCTGGTAAATCATGAGGCAGGAGATTCATTGCATGCAAAATGGTCGCAACAACTGAGACAGAGAAGGGACATCAGTTTTGTCAGAGAGAAGTTTTGAGGAAGAAAGAAATTTGTGCATGAAATCTTAGTAATGCAGTAGTTTTCCTCACTAAACACCCAGTGGCACTTCAGGATAAGACTTCTACCTAGGAGAGGAATGGGCATTCTCAGCCTTCAAAAACAGGAGTCAGGCTGTATTTGGACCAGGGCAGATACAAGTTGATAAGTGCATTTAAGAAATGGAAATAAAAAAGAATAAATATTTAACATACATTTTTAATCACCAAAATACTTTCTAGTACTGAAATGGACAATAAGTTTACTTTCTGCACGTTGCAAATTCCTAATAAAGTAAATCAAGAAGGAAGCTGAAACCATGTGGGAATCTCACACTACCTTGCTGTATGCTTGAATTTATTGAAAATTAATAGAGTTTCTTGACCTACTGTTGAGTTCTCACAGGTCAGCTTCACACTGATTTCTATGAAATCAAGAATTTAGATTTGGATGTGTACAAGCTGCAGACACAAGTAAACTCTGTTTAGACAGAGTCAGGTAATTTTCCCAAGAAATGTAAAGATGAAATGCCTTTCCAGGAATTTCCTGTTAAATAGTGGCCTCTCTATGAATTTAAACTTCCAGAGCTGGTACCCTGTTGAATAGGGCTGTATTGTTATGGGGACAAAATGGTGGGCAACTGAAGCAGCTTTAAAATGTAAATGTAGCTTTTCTTTTATGTCCAGATCTCTCTCTCAAAGATATCAGATTTATGTGTTGCAAAAATAAAACTACAACAACTAAGTTACATTTATGGGGGGGGGGCAAAGGAGAAACAAAATTGGAACCATATGTTCAGAACTAAGTTATTACTCCTTTCACAAATGGTTTGTTGTACAGCTTTTTCAGAATTATCCCAGATAAGTATTCTGTTGATGACAAGTTGGAATTAAATTAGGATAATACACCCTGCATTATTAAAAAAAAAAAAAAAAGTAAAATAAACAAAAGTATCTTTCTGGCTAAAGGTTAGTTGTCACCTTAAAGAATTTTTGGTTTAGGTTATTAAAGCACTCAATAATGATTGGCTGCCCCTGGGAGACATTTGTAATATTTTATTCCATGTAAACATATGGATTCAATTTAGTCAAAGGACATTGTGAGTGAAAGCTGGCCTCTCTCCAATGCACTGCAATAGGTGTCTGGAGGTTTGAATACTACGTTTGCATTACTCTTATGAGATAAAAATTACCATCAATCCAACTAATTGAGACCCAGTAAGTGGCCTTTAATACTAAAAATCATAAGAAAAAATTGAAAATTAAATTCAAGTTCACATGCAGAATGTTGCTGCAGTGTAATAATCATAGGACTTGCAAGAGAGGTGTACAAAACCTTTTCAGGAATCACTTTGCACAGATATGGCAATAAAATAATTTCTAATTCAGACTAGTGGAAGTTTTCACTCCGAATTGATTTTTGAGTTTTGCCATTTGATATCATAACAGAAATAATGTTAAGCTGCTTTGCTACCCTTTCACAAATGGCTGATTTATTTTCTTCAAGAGTAAATGAATTTGGGCCTTTATGACCAAGCCAAGGCACTACCAAGCATCTCCTTTTGAGGTACCAAATACCACATCAACACTGTCATGGATCCATGAAGAAAATCATCCCTTGATAACCATAATATTGATGGCTTTGGCTCTGAGCACCAGTAACCATGAAAGACATCAATATTGTTGATTAGTTAGTGCACAAATTTAATTCCTGAGCTATAGCTGTAACTTCAAAGTGATGGGCCTTCTTGATTGAATTTAAGTTTCATGGTCAAGTCACATTTATTTTGCAATTTATAACAACCTGGGAGGCTGCTCCCAGAGGCAGTGAAAGCCTTTGGGGGAGCAAGGAGCTTGAACTGAGCACATGCACTCCAGCCTGCATTCGCCCTCTCTGGCTTTCAGCAGAAATTTTCTGTCCTAGATTCCATGCAATTTTGCAGTACTTGGTACTAAGGAAATCAAATAATTGCATTTCAATTTGTAAAATTACCACATGCCAATATCTTATAGGTTATAAAGATTAACTCAGTAAATTTCCCACTTGTGGAAGGTGTTACCTCAGGTTTGATTAAGCACTGTTACATCCTTGTAAGGTGTGCAGTTCCTACTGTGCAGCTGCTTTGGCTTGGGCCACCAATCCTGCATGCTCTCACCTACTTCCCCTGGGTTTTGGAACTGCATTTTGGGCATTAATCAGTTGTCAAAACATAACTGTCCACTATCATTGTGATGATTCAAGATATTTGACTTCTGCTCTGGCTTCCCATTCATAACGCGCAGACATTCTCACAGATGTTCTCTGTTGGATCAAAATAATTTTTTAAAATAATTTGAAGCAGTATATGATCCACAATCTTTCTAAACACTAATTGTTACACGTGTGGTCCTAAGGCCAGGGAGATCCTTCAGAGCCAGCTGGTGGAATGTGACACATTGGCTCTGACACATTGGCTCAGATGTGCTCTCTGACTTTCACTTCAAAATTCCAACATTAGGGGGAATTGTAGAATATTTGCTAGCTGGCAAGAAAGGAAAAATATAAAAATGCTCAGAAATCAAACAGTAAATATGAATGCAAAGGACTCCATATTGGGGTTTTTACAATATCTTTTAAAATTTTATGGTATAGCAATAGGGATGTGCAGAACATGGATACAATATTTATTCCATGTGCATCAACTGTCTGAATATCCTTGCCATGAACCTTATGAGGGGTTTTCCTTGAGATTCTGTTTACAAAAATGATCAGTCCAGAGTTTTGCAGCATAGAAATACACTCACTTTTTGACTGTCCCTCTGCAATTTTCCATGGCTTGATAGAAAACACAGCCATCAAAGCAAGTGAAAGGTTGTTCTTGGTCTCCTTCCCAGTTTGCAGTAGGTGAAGGTCCATGGAACTTTGGTATCCAGGTCTTTGGGGGGGATGTGGGTGCATACATGGACTATATAAACCATAATAAATCACTTATTTTAAACATAGTTGGTCCTTTTTCTTGGCATCTAAATGACTGAGATTGTGCTGTATTTATTTTGTCTCTTCCTAAATGTTGTATTGAAAAGGAACAGATTCTTCCCTGCCCATTTCCTCCTATGAATTCATTTCAGTATTTTTATTTCTAAGCTTTTTTTCAGGTTACTCAGAGGTATAATGGGCTAAGTTTCCAAAGTAGTATAACCATTTTTTCAGTGATTTTCCAATTATATGGTATAAAAGCTCCACCAATCATATTTATCAGCATCCATAGCAAAAATCTGGAGCATTACATGTGCTACTAACATATTATTCCCCAAAAGTTAAGGGCAGAAAATAAGAATGCAAACAAGCTCTAAATCTAAGCTAAAAAAAACAACACCAAGTGCTATAATAGTGAGATTTGAATGTGACAGCTGCCTGGCAATACAATGGCAGAAAACTCTCCAACATCACTGGTGACAAAGAAAATCAGGAGTGCTGGTTGTTCTTGAACCACTGCACAAAATGGTGGAAATTAAAACCCTTCTGATGTTTCCTTAAGTACAAATGGAAAAAGAACAAACGGTCAGAGATTCTTTGCAAGTCAAGTCATTTCCAGCTATAGTCTTGCTTCCCTGTATTTTGTAAAGGTACTTGAATTCCTCAGTTCAGGGGATTGCCCGAGTCATGCAAGTACTTGTTATGGAAAGACAACACTTGTGTTTACACTGCTTTGACTTTCAGCAAAGGTCAGCTGCTCCCACCAAGCTGTACCTTTTCATGCAAGGAGTTTGCAGGAGTTCTGTGAGCCTTGTCACTGTGAACTTGTAGCCTTGGTGCTCTGCCAGGGGCTGGGACTCTCATGTGTGAGCTTAAACCCTGTGCAGAGCCTTGCAAAAATCCAACAAAGCATTTTGTTGCCTGCAGACATACTGAGGAGCTCACTGGATTAGTTCTCACTTCCTTCTCACTCCACAAGCCACTGTCATTTTCAGGTCCTGTGGAACTTCCTGATTGCAGCCCTCCCTCCCTGACAGTGAATAAAACAGTATTTAGCACACCATGTCTGAATAGCTCACGGTCTAATTTTAAATATGTTTTTCAATGCCATTTTTGTGTCTGTTTTTTTCAGTAGCTTAAATGAGGTCAAAGTCTTTGTGCCTTTTGTACAATGCAGGCTAATATATCTCAGTAATCCAGTCATCAATTTGATAAGGGATTTAGGAGAGGTCTTCAGTCCCCATTTTGCCTCCAGGTGTCCACTGGTTAAAAACTGGTTACAAACAACAAAACGAAGAAAGCCACAAAACTGTTTGAAAGCTCTATTTCTGGCTGAGTGCACATTTTAGCAGGCTCCTGATTTATTTATTGTGTTTGACCTGGCTGGCTGCTGGAGCTATGGAGATACTCTGAGTGCTGCAGGAAATCAGCTGCAGAAAATGTCAGGCATTCTGCTGGTCTCAGACAGATGCAGGTGCAGGATTACACAGGGATCTGTGCACTGTTTTCCCAGGATGGAGCAGCGCTTGCTCCAGCCACTGGCTCTCCCCTCTGTTGGCACGTGCCTCTTTGGAACTGTGCTTTTCCAGGTTTGCTGGGAGCAAGGGAAAGTTTGGTTCATTTGTCTTCTGTCAATATTAACCGAGACAAGGCTGATCTTTGCACCAACTTTCTTTTCCAAGCACAGAATCCTCATTTATCCTCTATCCCCTTATGTATTTTTGGGGTGACGTAATCCCTATACTGTTATTTTTCTATAAATGAACAGCACTTTGAAAGAATCATTGTTTCTAAAAGTGGGTTAAGGTATCACTTTAAGATCTTTGCAAGATCTCTCTGTTTGGAGGTTTAAATTTAGAAACCTGTGCTGTCATTAAAAAAAAAAAAAAAGTTGCTTTTCATCTGCTTTCCCCCTGGCTCCCAGGAGCCAGTCTCGATGTAGCAGACACTTCACTGCTATTTCCTTTTCAAATCTAGGACAGTGAAGCTGTGACACCTTTCAAAGTCCCAATGTCCTTGTTAATATTTCTTTGTGCTGTGAGTGAAGGTAAAGCTTATGCAGGAAGTGTCCTAGTTTCCAGTTCCTAATTCCAACAGAAAAACTTCAGAAAAACAGAAGTTTGACAGCTTCTGGTATTGCTGTATATTAAATCATGTATATTGTGGTGTGTAAAGGCTTTGTGCAATATGGAGCAGATGAAATGCAAAACCATGACAGTTTATGATCACTTGTAAAATATTTTATGGCTGCTTTTGTGAGAGTTTCAAACCTTCACAATAGTTTAACTGAGATGCAACTGTCTGGTATGTGAGCACTTCTGAATGGCTCTCTAGCACCAGAAAGACATTTTCATACTGGAGTTAATTCAGCAAAAGACCACTAAGATAACCAGGGGATTGAAGTACATGGTACACAAAGAGAGGCTGAGAAAATCTGGTTATTTGAGCCTGAAGGAGAGAAAGTGAAGGGGAAACCTTATTGTTTTCTTCATCTGTTTAATAGGAAAGTGCAGAGGGTGACTCCTCCCAGGGGTGCGGAGCTGTAGGATGAGAGACAAAGCATTTAAACTGGATCACAGTAAATTTCAGTCACACAGGAAATGTTCTCATTGTGAGGGTGCTCAAACACTGGAGCAGGAGACCAGAGAAGTCATGGGATCTTTGTCCTTGGAGAGCTGGACGGGATAAAACCCAGTTCCACCAGATCTAATTGCACCTGCTTTGAAAAGGGGGTTGGACCCAAGTTGGTTTCTTTCTATGACTGAGCAAAGCATTTGGTGCAGGTTTTGTCACAAGAATAAGGCAGCATGTCTTTCATATAAAAGCTTAAATATTTTTAGAGTTGCTGTGAAAATGGGGAGCTCCAGATGCACCAGCTCTGGCCACACTTTCTTGTGCTCTCCCTTCTCTGTACTCATGCAGCATTAACAGAGATTGGACAAATAATACAGGAACAATCAACAGGCTAATGCCACAATGCCTTTGCAAGGGGTTTGACCTGGCCAGCAGAGCGTGTTAAAACCCTATTTGTGTGTGACTTTTGGTCCATGCTGAGGAACAGTGGGGTCATGAGTGACAGTGTTTTGAATTCAGCAGAGGAAAGCTCCAATGAGATTTGAGTTTTTAACCACCAATGATAGGAATGTGAGCCTCACACAGAAATTCCTACTTTCAGCTGGTTTATATTACCCCATAAAAATTACTTAGAAATATAAATATGCACATACACACTTATTTTGCTAAGTTTAATCTCAACAGTGTTTTAAATTGTTGCTGCAGCAGAGACAATTCAAAAAATGAAAGTGAATACAAAGGAAATGAAATTCAACATTCTGATCCCTGTGCTCCTAGTTTTATCCACTCACCAGTCAAAATCAGTTATTTCCTCCTGTGAGAAGCAAAGCTGGGATACTGATGGTCCTCCCCACTGACTGCATTATGTTTTCAACTCATGCTAGAGGGAAAAAATTCTTCAAGTCTAAACCATTATAGCTTTTGCTTTCCGAAATGAAAGATTAATGGCTCCTACTTCCTTGCTATAAAGCACTCCTTTTAATTCTGCTCTGGTATAAGAATTTTCTTCACTTTTTCTACCACTTGGCAGGAGGCAAAGTTTTGTACAGTATCTGTAAGACTTCTGGACAATCAGCAAATCCTATTAAAGTTTATTTGAAGAAAACTGAGTGGCTTTTGTAAGAATAATTGATTATACATAGTGGGAACATTTCTGCTATGGGACAAATACTGTTTTCCTACATGTTCTGTGACCTTGGAGGGACTGCCAGTGTGCTACTGAGCTCCTCAGGATAAGATATGACTGAATATTGGTGTTATCCATAAGTGCTGTATATATAAAAGGCTGAATTCTAACACTTGTACTGTAATTATTCTCTGTCCTTATCTATGTAACTTAGGAAGTCATTATAGGGTAGAAACAGAAGGAGGAGGAAAGGGTCATCACTTCTGAGTAAGGCAGGTATTTAGAAGATGGCAGTAGTATTAAAAATGAGAGTACAAGAAATATATCCCTTTGAAGGGATAGCATCTACATGGCATGCTGCAAGTTTTTGGTTTTAAAACTAACATCTCTGAGTACTGGGAGTGGGGAAAAAAGGAAACTAATCAAGTCTTGGGGGGTTTGTCTTTCTTCTGTACAATTTCAAAATAGAGATGAACACATCACTGAGTTCCATAAACCAAATACCCCTCTATGCAATCCCAGTAAATCAGCAGAATTGCATCATGATCTAGTTACCTCTGCAATTTGGACTACATGACATTGAGTTCAAGGTGCTCATATATCAGGGGAATAGATATGTCACCCTTGCAAGATATTGGCATGTCAACTAGTTTGCTTCAGGGTCATAAGTTGAGGTGGAACACTATTTGGAAGGCCTTCCTTTGGGAAACTCCCTCCTGAGTATGTGAGTTCAAAAGGAAATATTAATAAATGTGTATACTGAGAGGGGAGGACATATTCTGCAGTTTTGCAAAATGAGAAATAAAGGGAGATCTATCAGTTCCTGAGAAAGAATGTATCGGGAATAATGTTATATGTCATTTATCAGGCATCCTATGAATGCCTCTTCTTTGAAGCAAACTATACTGATATTCCCTGGAACAAAGGCTGAGGAGAAGGAATGTGGCTGAAATAAACAATTTTAAAGTTCTGAAGGTAACATGTACAGAGCAGGATGTACTCAGACAAGATGGTAAGTGGGATGGACAGAGCTTTTGCTGTGATTTGGGACAATTTAGCTTAAGGCAGGAGGCAGCCTGGGGGTGTGGCCATGCTGACACACAAGTGATCCCCATGCCCAGGGTCTCTGTTCCTCCACTGTGGCGCTCTAGAAAGCAAAGTGGAGGCAGAAAGGTGTGGTTCCACCACCTTTAAACCAGTCCACTCCTCAGGGTCAGCCAAACCAATGGGAGGGACTTCTGCTGTGTGTGACCTTTCCCTGATACATAAAGTGCAATTGCATCTTCACGTGCACACTTCCATCCCCGTGCACCTGCACACCATTTCTGTCTGTGTCAGTGGGCTTTGACCCACCCACACTCTGCATCCTGACCTTTGCACAAGCTGGATGTAAAGAAATTAAACCAGGCTGTGTATTGAGCTTTTCTGGCCCTGGAATGGGTCAAGATCAGTTCAATGGCTGCAGCAGGGTAAGCTCAGGTTCTCTGAGGGGAGTGAAAGGCCAGCAGGGGAAGAATGGTGGAACATTTAAGCACAATTGGCATATACTTTTCAAGAGAAATTAAAGGTGCTCTGGCAACACCTGGAAGTCTTAAAATCTCTGAAAAATAAATCTAAGTAAACTCTAGGCTTTAAGCTCCCTCTGCAGTGGCCTGTAGAAGCACAGTGTGTTAGAGATAGCAAGCATTCTCATCATTCTCATTCTTATCCTGTGTGTATCACATTATACAGCTGTCTGTAGTTGGTGATATGAGCAGAACATATTGAATACATTTATTTATGAAGCATTTAATGTTAAAATCTTCAATATTATCGCTAACTTTTAGCTTATATTGTCTTCATACTTCTAAAAAGAATTTAATATCCAGATTGATAAATATTGCTCTTAAATCCTGATTCACAATACAAAATCTTGATGGCATAATAACTTACATTAGGACCTGATATTTATTTTGCTTCTTTTTACAGTTAAAGGGGTTTGATGAGATCTTGCCCTCTTTCACCAGCTGCTCAAATTGTCAGCTTTCTCACCACTGTCCAGTTTCTAGCAAAGTGGTGAGGGTAGGATGTTTTCTTATTGTATTTGTGACATAAGTGATCAGATGGCACAAGTGCTTAAATTCCAATCCATTCCAGAGGCTGGACCTGATTGGTTTCACTGCACACAGAGCTCATGTTTGTTGGTAATCGTGTTTTCTTGTCCTACCACTGAAATAGCCAATCTTACTGCACTAGGTGTGGAAGTATCGCTAATACAAGTAGCAAATTACTATAGGGTGTTACAGCTCAGCCTCTCTTTCTTAATGGACTTAGCCTTGCCAGGGCTAAATCTTCACTAATGATGTAATCTTTGCTCATGTGGCTTCAAAAATACCTAGCCAAATAGTGCAAGATCTTACATAAATAATAGTGAATAATCTGAGGTAGCTAGCACTTCATTATGGCGTGGCAGGAGCTTGATGGAGTGCTGACAAATGGGTTGCAAAAATGACAGGCAATGTTTCCAGAAAATGTGAAGTGGTGACATTGTTTTCCATTGTGGATTTGACTCAGAAGATTGGAACTTGACTTCTGGCCTTCATATCCAACAATTTTTGGCAGCATATCACTGTATAAATAAACCTGCTTAGTTTTTTTTTTGTTATGGTTAGTTTCCCAGATCATGTCAAAGTACATGAAATACATTTTAAAATTAAATTACCTTTTATCTTGAACATTTTGATTGTTGTTATTTCAATATTCTTCATTCTGACATGTAAAATATAGAAATATGTTTTTGATATTGTTATATTTGGGTTAATCAAGCCCTTGTACTTTCTGTGGGAAACAATGGGAAAGGTTATCTGTATCATAACACAGCTGAATATTTCTGCTTTGTCCAGTGCTGTGAGATTAGGTGTTCCTGCATGGCAGACTTGAATCTATCCTGGCTCACAGTTTGAACCCTTGACACCCCCTGCCCCATTAGAAATGAATGCTGGAAAAATACAGGATATGTACAAGTTGTATTTTGGGGGGAAATCAGAACTATGAGAAGTGATCCAGAGATTTTGATGAGAGACGGGCACAGCAAATTCACTTGTAGGCATTTTTTGTACTCTGGATTGTAATACAAGCATGGGCAATCTTATAAATTTCTACTATGCAGCAGTTATATTAATTACAGGACATAAGGTGTTCACATATCACTCACAGATAAATAAAGAGGACAGCAAGGAATATAGTGCTCACATAGTCTTTGTCAGGATAGATGCTGCCCCCATGTTCCCTTGAAGGCTTAAGAGAGGATTTCATTCTTGCACAGGAAAACTCTGACTTACATTTAAAGATTCATCTTATGGTCACTGTGTGTGGGATGAATTTGTTGGTATGACAGACATGTTCTTTGAAATATCACTGAGCTGCTACCCAAGAAGTTACTCATTTGTATTGTGAGCTGTTCCATTGTTCCACAATGGAATCAGAAAGCTCTGGATCTGTTAAAATGGAGAATCTATTCACTAGAGTGGGAAGTTATTACATTTACCATAATCTCATCTTCCTGTGTGAGCCATATAAAAACATTCCCTCCATTCCCCATGATTAATTTGCAGATGTGCAGTGTATTTTATGTCTCTAATAATGAAATTATTTCAGATTTTACTGTAGATGAAATTAGATTGTGGTCACTGGAAAGAAGACCACATTCTGGTCATATGAAGTCCAAAAGCTTATTATTTAATCATTTGCCAATTTTTCAGTTGTGTTTTTAAGGGTATTACTTTCCTGTTTAAGTTAACCCCTAGGCAAGAGGTGCAGATGCTTTCACTGTTCTCTGCTCCTCAAGAGATGAACCTAGTGGAGATTTGCATCACCTTGAACAGAGGCCTCAGACCAGGCACTCTCTCTACTCTGTTCTGTACCATGTCTTGCTTCAGTTTAGAAAGTCCCTTCTGATTGTGTAGACTCTCATGCACAATTCTCCAAACTGGAACTTGTCATATTAAGGTTAGTCAGGTAAAGTGAATAGCTGGATGTTGATGATGAATTTCAATTCCTGCTGCGATACCCAGATATACGTGTCAATGATCCTTTCTATTTCTTCACAAGTTCTCTTTGTTTCCCTTTTATTTAGTCAGGCTCTTCAGTAAAATGCTGAGGGAAAGGAAAGAAAAATATGATGGATTATGCAGTAACTGAGTGAGTTAATTCATAGCCACTTAAATGCATAGCTTAAAATTATATTATACCCTTTCTTATCCTTTACTTCATTCCTGTAGAGAATTAAGAGTATGTGCACAGTGAATTAATTAAATTACAGGTAGCAATCTCTTTCCAGCTGAGAAATTTGAAGGCTTGAGCAATTAGTCTGCCTGTTAGGCTCAAATCACTCAAGCTAAGGAGACACTAACACAGGCTTTGCTAGAAATTCTCCTGCAAATGGAAAAGGTTTGAAGCAGTCACCTTGCCCATGTTTCTGAAGGAATAATACAATTCAATTTTTCCTGAGAACTGTCAACAAGTACCAGGGGAGTTCCTTGAAGATCTGAGGCCTGGCAAATTGCACCTGTGTTGATGGAGGACAAACAGGGCCAGTGCCCAAAACTACTGAGGAAAATTGTAAAATAGCTTCACACTTTCAGCCCTCCTCTAGCAACTATTGAAACCTATGGGAGATTTTTCATGAATTATAGCTCAGAATGCTGGCAGATATGTGCAAAATAATTATGGCAGCATTTTCCACTCCCTCCATGAAACTATAAATAGGATGCAGAATATCCATGCAGTTTTTTCTCTACCAATGCACTACCATGAGAGGAACAAAACTATTAAATTTAAATGCATTGTATGCATTAGCCTGGGAGATCCAGCTAGCAATAGCCCTTCATGCTCAGTCCCCAAATCTTTCTGCTTATGTGGTGTGTAGACAGTAAAGGGCTGTGCTCCCACAGCACAAACAGGGTACAAATCTTTCCTGCCATTCACATAATTCTGATAGCATGGGGATTTGGGGCCTGTTATAAGTTTTATAAGCTTTTATAAGTTATATACATTCTTCATGCATTTAACTCTGTTTATAGAGAAGCATGAGGCACATGAAGTTCTGCTTCTTTGGCAGATGGAACTTGGCCTAAGACAGGGAATGGGCAAGGCCTCACAGTTTCTCCATGAGACCAGAGATACACCAGAAGAAATGTCCTAATCTTTTCCCAAACCAGACAGAGATCTTCCTGATAAAACAGGCCTTTCTTAAGGAAGGTCTTTCAGACACCAAGCATGAAAATTACTCCTTTCCAGCAGAGGAATACAGCAAAGGCAGCAGATATTCTTCTGTGCCTCTGCATAGAAAGTAACAAACAGGAAATGGTAGAAGCCAGAGGAAACAGAAGCCTTATCTTAGTAAAAAACAGTGAATAAGATCCAGTAGGGTTTCTCTGTAAGAGATGTAATATGGCTGATGTGGGCATCTCATGAAAAATGGAGAGTTTGTAAGTGAATCTGTGTGTAAGCCAGTGGTGATGCCAAGGGATTGTTCTGTTTGAACTTGTAGCTGTCAAATGTGAAATAGTTTCCAAAACCACACTGAGGATTGATTCTTAGTATTGTAATTAGTGCTGACTTCTCAACAAATACACAAAGGAAGAAAAAGAAAAAAAAATAAAAGCTGTATTTCTAAGATTCTATATCTGTCCTTGATAGTAAATGAACATGTATGGACAGAGTAAATGTCCATATTTATAAACATATTGGTACTTCCCTCTGCTGATGCCTGTCCTGCTAAAATTGGGATTTTCTTCCTAGACAGTGACTTGGAGAACATGATCCCTTTCTGAGATCATCTGCTTCTGTTCTGCACAATAAACCATGCTCCTTCTCAGATCCATTCACAGCCCCTCTGCCAATGTCTGTCAACTCTCAATGGTCCTGAATGGTTAAATCCTTTACCCAATAACCTCAACACAGTAGGATCAATGCCTTTTAGTTACTTAATTCAAATGTTCATGTTTTTCTTATGCCTCTCCTCATGCTTTGAATGAGTTTTTGCAAATCCAAAAATCTGTTGTTTTCATTCAAATACCAGCAAACATTTTGTTACTCGTAATTTTTAGTCATACCTACAAACAAAAGATAAATATCAGGATGTCACATACTGTGCTACTTCCTATATTGCTTGCTTTTGTGGTCCTGCCACTTTCTTTTCTCTGTATTCTCTTTTCACTCTCCCTTTTTATACAAAAGTATGTGTGGGACAGGAATGTCCTCCTAACTTTATATTCATTGAACAACTGGCACTGAAGCCCTGGCTTGTGATTAGGATTCATAGGCATGGTGCATGTAAAAAAAAATCAAAATAAATTAAAAAATATAAAAACCTATATAATTTAGGCTGGTGTGAAACTGGAATTGATACTGGTTAGGCTCTGTAAAGAGATCTATGACTAAAGACATCTGAAAATCCAATTGCATATTTTTACCTAATACATTTTTGTGTCTTGTAATTTGAAGAAGTGTCCAGTTGCAGTCTGGATAGTTGAAAGAATAAAACTGAGTCTTTCATCACAAAAACTGAAGGCGGTGTGGGCTTAGCATGTACATCTTAGTCAAGGGCTTTGCTTGTAAGGAACTTCTGTGACATCAGAAGGGTAAGTGTCCATCAGCATTCCAATGTCCTGGGTGTTCAAAAGGGTTACTCCATGAATTATGGTCATGAGGACTTGGACTTTTCATAGTCCTTTTGTAGGAAGTGCAAGGAGTGCACATCAAACAAACCAGTCTCTTTTCTTTATGCACACATGAAGACAAAAATTGCAATTGGGAAGTGCAGTGGCTGTTCCAACATCCCCCAGGCCAACACAGAATCTGCTGATGGAAACAGAGACACAGGATTTCATGTCCTATTTTGCTTTTCTTGTTAACTGTCTGAATTTGGGCTATCCTAGAATATGGAAGACTGGTAATGTTTTATTAAATATGTGCAAAAGGAGATGTATCAGAGCATTCACAGATTATGTTTGTCTAGGTGAAACTTGGTTTTTCAGACTGCTAAAACAGTGTAATGCATACATTACTCATAGTTTATGTTGTAGATAACATAATCCTTTTGATGTAGGAAATAACATCTGTCAGATCTCCAAAACAGCAAATGATATTTTTTTTAGATTAGCCTTGTAACTTGTCTGTATGAGTAATAATGTGCATTTCAGCACTTGGTCTAAGCCAGTCTCTGCTGCTGAACCAAAAAAACCCCATCACTCAGGAACTCATTTCCAAGGCACAGAAACAGCATTTCTTTGCCTACTGGCTGAAATTAGTTGTTTAGTGTTTTAACTGAGTTAAGACAGAACACATCTTTACATCTTGATGTCACTGCAATGGCAGTTCAAAACTCAAGGCAAAAATGTGAAAAACTGGGAATGGCTTAGCAAAGGGTCTCAGACCAAGAATTGGTTGCTTTTTCCTCCATCAGCACAAGAGACGCAATTGATAACCTCTGTCCTTAATTTGTATTGATAACATGCAGACATTAATCTCCTTCCTAGGATCAGTCCTGCCACCATCCTCTTTGGGGAAAGTGGCTTTTGGGGCAGTATTTTAAATATGGTTATGGGCTTGACACACAAGCTTAGGCTGCTGGGACCATGTATTTAGTGGTACTGACATAAAAAGGTACCTCCCCACCACCCTGTCCCTATTTGTGCTGGTTTTAGTTTATATTGTACAAAATGATGTTGGAAAAGGTTTTGCATAGTAAGAAGGGTTTTGTTATGGTTTCATGAAGCACCATGTTATAACAAAGTTACAGAACTAGAAAGCTACAGAAATAAATGAAATTTAAAATACTTTGTGAGGATTTATGTGAGCATGTACACAGTTCAGAAGGCCTCTGGCACTAATAAACCCCAGTGTCTATCCTCTAACTAGATTAAATTCATTTCCATTAGAATTCAGCAGATGCAGCAGCCAGGGGTTGTTTTTCATTCCCAGGGGGTACCTTCTCCTTGATGGAAACTCCAGATACCCTTTTGCTTTTCTAATTGGTGGACAGCAATCAGGGAGGTGACAATAAAACTGAACTTATGGTAAACACCAGTTAAAAAAGGAGGAAAGAGTTGAAGTGGACATGGCTTAAAGTAGTTTCTTAATGGACTGCACAACTAAAATGAAAAAGGAAGATTTGAAACTGTGAAAAACACAATGCCCAATTCAAAAATTTGAACCTGGATAGTGGAATAAAACAATTGCAGAGAGAGCAGCCATTGTAAAAGATACCAAATTGTCAAAATGAAATCAGAAAGGAGAGGTGGCAGATTAAGGAGTTGGAATCAAGAAGTTCGTTCCTGTTTTCCAGGAATATGCTGAAATTTATCTCTGCCTCAAAAAAAAATTCCACAACAAACCCCCAAAACTTTGAATGCAGTTCTGTAGGAACCCTACAGTCAACAATGACAAGAAATTTGATATGGTAAAATAGTTGGATTTTCTGAATGAACTCTAACTCCTTGCTAAAAGCAGTTTTACAGCTGCTTTGATGTGCAGCTGGAGAAGATTCTGCTGTGGTTAGTTACCAGGATAGGTCACATTCCAGACCTTCCCATTGTAATACTCTTCTAAGGACCATTTATTGGAAGTCCATGGATGAAATTTATTGATTGTGAAAATTGTCTGTAATGTGATGACTGAAGGGACATGTTAGCTGAAACTATTGGAGTCACTTTGTTTGAGATTTGTCCCTGAATAGTGTAGTTTAGAATACATACAGAGAGAATGATTTTATTGCCATTTATTTTATGGCAGTAGATTTCCCTACCACCCATCCAAACTTTCTGAATGTGTAGGATGGCTAACAGTAAGAACAGCTCTGCAGCAAGAAACCCCCATGTCCTGGAGCTTAAGCTCTTCTAAACAAATCAGGGATTTTTGCATTAGCACTCAATTCAGAATTTTTAAGGTAGCATGTGTTACAATAATAAATTAAGAAATGGGAAGATTGAGACTGTGCAAATCTCTGCTTGATATGATACAGCTCCAGTGGCATATTATTCAAAATAAGGAGATGGTGTTACAGCAGGTTTCCCAGGTGCTGTGCATCAGGCTGAGCAGGCAGCCAGGGCTGCAGTATTTTATCATGTCTCCAAGTGCCTCCCTGGGGTGGGCCTGCTGGAATGCAATCCTGTCTGCAGGATCCCTGTGCTAACAAATGCACTGAGCAGTGCTCCTCCTCATCCCCACTGGGCCAGCCAGCACAGAGTTTGCTCCATAATTATGAAAAAGGATGTGTGTTTCACTGTGCAGATGTTCAAATGATGTACTTGCTTTCTTCCATTTAGAGAGAAAGAAACTTTTTAGCAGTATCACAGTGAACACAGGCACAGCTTGCAAAGGATTTCTGTTTAATATCTTATTGAATGTTGTTACCATGTCACCCAAAAATACTTTGGAAGATGATATCTTTCTGCAGCTGACAAGCTATAAATTTTCTCTCAGGCAGCTCTGCAAATGTGTGATCTTCCCAAGAGCTTTTCATTTTAAGCAAATGTGCAAAATAATCAAAAGAAGTATGGATTTATTTATAACTACCTAAGAGATTTTACATTCAATTTTGGGCTTAGTGTAAATGCCTAATTTTAAATGAATCAAGTCTAATAATTTTACAAAAGCCTTTCAATTTGGCCAGGGAGCTGTCCTCTCCATAAAACTGAGAGAAAAAAAACCCACCCTCAAAACCCAAACCAAAAAGCAGTAACAGGAATTAAAAACCCAACATTTAGTAGGGAAGACATTATTGATGGTTAGTGTCACCATTCTAATTAGGATGGTGAACCTTTTCTTGTCATATGACATTTTTCTAATCGTTCTGTTGCAAACCAGACTGTTTTAATTATTTTTTCCCTTTTTCTTACAACACTGTTAAAATAGCCCTGTTGAATAAAAAGAAGCCTGTGCCTCAAAACCTTTCATGTGCAGCACCAGCAATCCATGGGGAGGCTGGAAACAGAGGTGCCACAATGGTAAATGATATGACAGTAGGCAGGGAAAAATATGTGTGCAGTATGAATTAGGCATTTATATCAAAGAACATTATAATGCCTCGAGCTTCCTCTGTACTCAGGTGTGAAAAACAGAATGTTATCTCTTGTAATTTTCCCCCTTCTCTGGTAAATCAGAAGTGTCAGGGATAATGCATGTAATCAGATTTCTTTGAGGCTGACAGCTTCCTCAGTGCTTCACCCACACTGATTTTATAATCCTCATTACACTCTGTGGTGTCTGCTTGGACTATCTCCCAGTAAAATTAACAGGAATGTTGAATGACAAAGGATACCTGGCAATAAATATCCTTACCTTGCACTGCTCCCAAATCACCTCATGTAACGTGTTATATTTATAACACTTATAAACTATAATTTGCTGGTGTATTTCTGGTGATAACTCTTCATTGACATTGATAATGTTTTTAAAACCTATTTTAAACAGAAATAGGAATGGGAATAAAGTTGACCCTTACTGCACTGTATAATCTTGCTGCATTTGCACCTTGGTGACCATGAGAACTCTGCTGAAAAATTACTAACAAGAGGAAAATTCAGAACTCTCCAGTCACCCATCAGTGAAAGCAGAAAGCAAACCTTTCTTCTTTGTCCAGGCTTCCCATGGTAGTGCTCCCATTCTTACTGATTCATGCAGAAAATGAAAACCAGGAGACTTTTTGTCCCTGTTTGTATGGACAGAGGAAGAAAAGAGGGAAAAAGAGTGGAAGCATGACCATTTTCTTTGGAGGTGTTCTGAAAATGCTCCTTTTCTGGCAAATGTTTGTGCCTGTGCTCAGTCACGAGCCTGGTGCAGTCAATGAGTAAAGGCAGAGCAGGAGAACAATGAAACATTTATGTGCACTGAGGGAGCTGAAACCAGCAGGAGCTGGTAGACGTGGCAGGATCTGAGCAAGGTGTTAATCATGTGCCTTGGGAGACTGGTTGCAAGTACAGAAATGGGGATTAGTGCCTGTTTTCTCATCAGAAAACTTGAAGAGAAGCCCTTGGCCTCTGTCAGAGGCATTTCACAAAAGCAAAAATGGGATTTGCAAGCAAGGAAAGTGATGCCACTTTCTTTTTCTCTCTAACATGTTCATTGCATATTTCATAAATAGGCTTATGACAAAGACATACCTAAATCCTATACAGGTCTCTCATTTTAGGAAGGCTCAAAATGTTGGCTCTTTGCCTGAGCAATGAGCAACAGTATAATGAAACAACCTTTATGAATTTAGAGAAAAACTACCTTTAATGTGCTTGGTATGGGACTATACCTCAGCAAATTAACTTATTTGTGCCAGCTACAGGTATGTGTATGTTTCCATACACTGTTTGCTGCTTGTTTTTGTATTAAACTAAAGATATGTTGAGTCTGGTGGAGGACTTTTTAAAATATAATGTTTAGCTTTAGCTGGCACCTGATTATTTGCATATAGAGATCATCTGTCAAAGTAATTTACATCTGGTAATAGTCCCAGATTTAAAACAAAACAACAAAAAATATCCACAAAAAAAGCAACCTGTTTAATGGATGACTTATTACTTTCTATTGTTTCTAATTACATATGACTAGCCACTATTGTTGTTCCTCATGTCATGGTGCAAGACTAATTTCTTCCATCCAGCCATAACCTCCTAAGAAGCTTACCAAAAGAAAATCCTCAAAAAACCCTTGTTCAGTCTTACAGACATGGAAATTTCAAAAGTGGAAAAGTTATGATATATGTTTTTCACTATTTTAAAATAAATTTTTTATCCTATAGTTGGCTTAATGAATTCTAGTTATGTAGTTATGATTTCTACATAGTATCACGTGAACACAGAATTTCTCCAATGCTATTTAATGCTATATAATTACATATCTCATTTTTCACTCAGAAGAATTTAAATGAAGCCTGCATATTTACACAGTATGACCTGCATGATTCAGGAGATTTTAATTGGTTCTAAAGGCTTTTAAATTTAATTATTTGGAATCTAAAATAGGTCAGGGCTGATTGGAATTTTATTTTTTCTAATGACTAGTTATAGATTTTTGCAAAATAACTTGATGGTCCTCAGCCTCTCCTTGGTTTCATACTGATCCTCAGGAGGGCTGGCTCTTTGTGTGGCTGAGAGTGTACTCCTGCTGCCTTGAAAATCAGAGCTTGTTTTAAAACATTATTTAGATTAATTATACAGGCACTCAGTCACTTGCTTCCCTCCTAAAACTGGAAGGTAATAATTGCCTAGAAATGAGCTGATCACAGATATTTCTGTGAGCTCGATGACCTCAGCTGGTACATCAGGACCATGAAATCCAACAGTCTAACATAACATGAGCTTCCAAATGAAACATTTCAGATACTAAGAGTGGGATTCTATTTGCCTTCTGAAACTTTAGGTCTTCTCAAAGTTTTGTTTGTTCCCTTATTTTAGGGGAATCCAAATTTGAAGGAATTGCTTGCATAATGCAGATATTAGAGGCAGCCTTGCAGGAAAAAAATCCCCAAGACTTCTGTCACATGAGTATTTACCAATAAAATGAATGCATGCCCAAGGCCATGCAGGTAAATAGTGGGATATCACTGCCTTCTTACAAACTAGGCATTCAATGTATACAAAATTGCTTTTTTGTAGGGTTCTTCTTAGCTCAGAATTTTATTGCTATGCAAAATGTGCAGTTCAAGGACACATATGAAACAGCTATCGATGTCTCTCTGTAAAAATAAGTTTCTTTTTTAATTAGCTGCTTTAAGTAGTCATACCATTCTTTCACTTTCTTGCTGCCAGAAGGTCCTTAAATAAAGTGTTTGGGAATACTGATGTTTAGCAGGCAGGGCATTGAAGAAAATAAATTAACACTCCCAAACTCATCCCACTGCAGAATGAAGAGATCAGTAGAGATCTTAGATGTCCTTCTGTAATATGTGTAATCACTAATTTTTAATTAGTGTACTGTTGCCTTTGGGTACTTCAATTAGGCAAGCCTCAAAAATAAGTGTGTTTTGTTGGACACTCTGTACTCAGTTTTCTTAATGGCCCAATATTCTTATTTTGATATATAATAAAAAAGTATTTAGGATAGGACACTGGGTACAAATGAATTAATTACTTTTAGAGACTTTGATAAGCTGTCAGTAGAAAATCACTTAAGCATGTGTATATTTCCTTGCTTCAGTGTTGTTACAGACAAGCTTAGAATTGAGTTTATGTTTGGGTGCTTTGTTTAGGGTGGAGGCATTTAGCTCCCAGGACTGAGTGTTACTCTGACTGATCAGAAACAGTGTTTCTGCCTAAGAAATCAAGTCCAGATAAACATTTGAGTAGCCAATTTATCCTCTGATAATCATGTTTCATCTCAAGAGAAAGATGCTATATGTTGCTCTTACTTTCTTCATTTGTGAAGCAAAAAATGGGTTTTAAAGAAACATAAAATAATCACCAATGACTTTTCACATAAAAATTCTTATATCCTATAATAATTTGTGAACTTAGTAAAATGCTACAGTAACTCATATCAGTAGTGTGAACAAGTTTATCCCTTTTACTCAATGGATGTGAAGTAACAGGGCTTTTAATAATGAGGACACTGTCCAAAGTTTAAAGGAGAGAAAGAGTATTTTATTGCATGAAATGAAATGAAGACTTACAGACATTATTGGCAAATAAGAAGACACAGTAGGGCCAACTATGTCAACTATGGGACAGCATAGCCCTAGAACTTCAAGGACAGTGGAATTATACACTTCCACACTGACAGTAGGTACATTTCTAGTAAACAATGCACACAAAAGTAATGTCAATAAATTAGTAAAATTTGACGTTAAAACTACTGACTTCAGTTTGCAATTATTATATTAACAGATACTGCCAATTTAATGGCTTCCCCATAGAGTCAGCCTTTATTAATCAGCATTTAGAAAGGCCTCAGATGGAGTGCTGTGCCCAGTTGCCAGAACTATGGTCAAAAATAATGAAGGAAGCAGCTACAGAGTATGCAGAGAGTAAAACCAGGAATGATTAGAGGCCTTGCAGTGGTCATCTACAGATGGAAAGGAATTGATGTAATGTACTGGAGAGGAAAGTATTCAAAAACAGGAAGGTGAAAAAAAAATGCTTCAGTGTTCACTGAAGTGTTTCAAGAATGAGCTGAAATTATAATGGGAGATTTAGATTATATATCACAGGGAGAAGCAAGTAATGGTAAGGACAGGCAAACATCAGAAGAGGTTTAAACATTTCTGCTGTGGGAGGACTTTTATGAGCTGCTTAAACAAACACCTGGTAGGAACAACAAAGGCATGGCTGATCCTACCTGGCAGCAGCAGCATGGAGTGGATGATGCATCTTTGAGCCCTCGTTTCCTACAGTGATGAAGGCTGTGCCACCTCGCCATGGAGTCTGTTCCACCCTTCCCTCTCTACTCTGACCCTGTGGGCAACGACGGCCCAGTTCCAGGGGGGAATGAGTCCCAAACACTCTGAAGGTCCTGTAGCTTCCTTGCTGAGCGTGGAGGGAAAGCTGAGCTAAGCGGTGGTGCTGCTGCTGCCTCTGGTGTGCTGGAAGGGCTGGAGTGAGGGCTGGGTGAGGGAGCAGTGCTGGGACACAGCAGCTGCCTTGGCTGTCCCCCTGGAGCACCCGCAGCCACAGGCACCTGGGCCCTGCTGCCACCCGGGTTAGGGCAGGGGGGCAAGCTGGGGGCACTGCAGCAACATGGGAACGAATTGGGCAAGAAAAGAGAAGAAAATCCCCTTAGAAACGGGGTTTAATTACTTTCACTGCTCAAGAAACGAGTTTCACTCAGGGAAAAGCAAGTGTTTGTTTGGATGCTGTTGTTTCATAGTCACCAACCAGCAATGCATCGATCTGGTACAGGACTTGTCTTTTTTTAGCAAAAGTGTGTGTTTCCAGGATCAGAGTGTTAACCACAGAGATACTTTGTACAAACCACACAGATTACCGGAACTGATAAGCATTGTGGTTCTCATCTCTAAAAATACCAATTGCTACTATAATAGCTGCTTTTCCCTTGCTCTCTATAGGATGGTACCTTTTTTAGAAGCTTC